>NC_142938.1:1247555-1255055 GCF_046866305.1 Octopus bimaculoides | reverse complement strand
GACCATCAAAAAATGGATTTTTTTTTTTTTTTTTTGATGGCCCGATAACTGAAGAGATGCCGGCGTGGGTTTCCGCCCCGACATCCGAAACTCGGAGTTTTATCATGGCTACCGAATAATTGTCACATATTATATTTACACACACACACACACACACACACACACACACACATATATATATATATATATATATATTTACGATGGACTTTTTTCATCAGTTTCCGTCTACCAAATCCACTCACAAGGCTTTGGTCGGCGTGAGGCTATAGTAGAAGACACTTGCCCAAGGTGCCATACAGTGGGACTGAACTTGGAACAAGATGGTCGGGAAGCAAGCTTCTTACCACACAGCCACGCCTCCGCCTATGATACGTATGGAAATATATACACAGGAGTTCTTCGACCCTGACCACCGTCCACCCATACCAAGGCTCCCTCCCCTCACTCACTCCGCCATCTGTATTCACACCTGCCACCCAGTATAATCAACTCACCACACACCTGCCTTTAATACTCCCCCTGCACAAACACAAAAGTAATTCTACCTCCTCCTTCCACTCAGAACTATAATCCTAGCCCCACCTCACTACCATAACTGTACCCACCCACCCCACTTTTAAGTGAGTTGATATCCCCCGCCCCTACATGGTTTCACAGACAAATCACAACACAATTGTTTAATTGACCCCCCCTCCCTTTTCCTTCCCTCCCCCTCCACCCACATAACACCCTTAATACGTTTCTTATCGCTGGAGTTGTTTAGCTCCAATTCACCATTAATCAGGACTCAGGGTGGGTGGCATGGCCGGATCCTTTGCAATACAGGTGCTACACATTTCTGCCAGCTAGGGGACTGGAACTGTGTGAAATAAAGTGTCTTGCTCAAGAATACAACACACCGCTGAGAATCGAACACACGACCTTACGATCGGCAGCCGAATACTCCAAGCCACAAATACACACACTCACACACACACATATATACACGCACTCACATATACATACATAGATATACACGCATACAAACGTACGAAGACATTTTGTGTGGTGACGACGACGTCGACGGCGGAGGACCACGACGATGACGACGAGGACAAAAAAATGGCAGAAAGGGAATTCCCCAGTTTCATGGTTACGTCATTCAAGAAGCGTAGGATATCGTTGCGTCACGTCAACTGTTGTGGATTGTGTGTGTGTGTGTGTATGGATATATAGATTTATGAATGCATCTGTGTGTGTGTGAGAGAGAGGAGGGAGAAGGGGAGAGAAAACGTTTGTGTGTGTGTGTGTGTGTGTGTGCGTGCATGTGCGAACGTCGTAGACCGAGAGGCCGCTACCAAATTATTTGGAGTTCTTTGCGACATTAACAAGAATGGCTGCTGCTGCTGCTGCTGCTGCTGCTGCTACTGGTGGCGGCGGCGACGACGGCGGAGAATGTTTTTCTTTTTTTAATTATTATTACTTCATTTGTTTTAGTTATTGGACGATTGCGGTCATGCTGGAGCAACACCCTGAACGGTCGAGCGAATCTATCCAAGGCCTTGCTTTTTAAATTCTGGTTCGTATTCTATCAGCCTCTAAAATTGTCGAATTGCTAAGTTACAGAGACGTAAACAAACGAACACAGGACATCAAGTGACGGACAGCACAGATACAAATACAAACATACACACACATACGATGGGCTTCCACACAGTTTCCGTCTACCAAATTCATTCACAAAGCATCGGCTGGCCCAGGAGGCAATAGCAGAAATACTTGACGAAGGTGCCACGCTGTGGGACTGAACCCAAAACCATAAGATTGCTTCTCATCTACGTAACCATGCCAACGCCTGCCACACAGTCATGCATACCACACATACAGACATAACAAACACACATACATACATACATACATACATACATACATACACACACATGAATACACACGCATGCATACAAACATGTATACATACATTCAACAGGCTTCAGCGCAGTTTCCGTTTACCAAATTCACTCACAAGGAATCGATCGTTCCAGGACAATGGTAAGGATTGATCCAGAAGCCACCCTCCAAAAGGAGCCAAGTTCGTAACCACGCGCGGCCAGAATTGCGTCGAGGGAGTTTTGTGACGTCATTGTGTGTAGGTGTGGGGGGTTGTATGTGCAAGGTTATGTGTTTGTGTATGTATTTATGTATGTATGCGTGCGATTTTCGCATCTGAAGGTCCTTGAGTGCGTGTGTGTGTGTCTAAATGAACACACACGCATGTGTATTCGCATATACACGTGTTTGCGTGTATGCGTGTTTGTGAGTGTGCCTTTGTGTGTGCGCGTGTGTGTGTGTGCGTGCGTGTGAGTATGAATTTGGTGGTGGTCGTCGTGGTGGCGGTGTTGACGATGTCGATAAGGATGATAACGATGATGGCGGTGGTGATGCTGACGAAAAAAGATTAACAAGTATTGTGAAGGGGAATCCCCAGACTTCTGGGTCACGTGACATTATAGTCTTCGTTGCAGAGAAGCAAACGCTGCGTGTCCATATGTGTGAGTGTGTGTGTGTGTGTGTGTGTGTGTGTATGTGTGAATATTTCTCTTTACGTGTGTATTTGTATGTCGTATGCGTGTTAGATGCTTCAATATATACGTGTGTCTTTCTCCCTCCCCTTCTCTCTTTCTTTCTCTCTCCCTCTCTCTCTCTCTGTATGTATGTATGTATGTGTGTGTGTGTGTGTGTGTGTGTGTGTGTGTCACTGGTTACTGTGATCGACGCGTGATGTTTGTGCGCGCGTGTGGTGGTGGGGGGGGGGGGATGAAAGGAAAAGGACAGGAGACACAGAGGCACCGAAAACAAATAACAATAACTACTGCTGCTGCTGCTACCGTATTATTATCTGTGTTCTACAACAACAAGCGCAACAGTGAATTGTCAGAATCGAGAGAGCGCCGGACGAAATGCTTTGCGCTAGTGTAGCTTTTTGTTTGTTTGTTTGTTTTTTATATTCTGGGTTCAAATTCCACCATGGCCTACTCGAGTAAATCGACTGAACCCGGTTGAACCCGACCCTTTGGTACTTGGGCCTCCACTCTGTCGCAAGCAGGACTCGTCTCCGCTTTCATTCTCTTGCGTCTCCGATTCGTGGGCCCTGCTCTGCTCTAATCACTAAACAGAGAGAGGAGGAGGAGAAAAGGGGAGAGAGGGGAGAGAGTGTGTGTTTGCGAGAAAAGTGAAGCATAGCGAGAGACCTTCTTCGCACTCGATCGTCCTGGTAGAAACAATAGTCAAACCGACCTCAAATCACACAATCATGTTTTAAGAGTTAATAGTCACCACAAAATGTGGTTGTAAATATGCAAAGAGGGTGCGGGGGTCACGTATGTCTCCTTATTAGAGGAAACATTGCGCGGTGTACTCCAAGATACACTTTGATTAACGGATTGGGTGGAACATCTGTGATTACATTATAAGCGCTAGATTAACCATTAAACAAAATAAGGAGGTAGTTAGGGCAATAAAGAAAGGGGGCACAAAATAAACCCTTTTAAACTTGCTAAGCTAATATTCGAAGTAGTTTATATAATTTCGAAGTGTTGATCTGCTGAAAGATTTTGCAATAAGAAAAAAAGTAGGGGAAAACTTAGCAAAAACGAATAAAATGGTTTCTTATTCTTTATATTTCGAATTTCAAGGGAAAAGCAAAATGTCTTAAAGGCTTATGGCCTTTATGGATCTTAATCCAGCCCTGTTTTAATCAAACACATATTTGAACGCCTGTGGGGGTATGTAGATGTGTATTTATGTTTATATATGTATATGTGTGTGTGTGCATACGTTTGTGTGTGTGCGTGTGCGTGTACCAGTAACGTAATATGATGAACGAATGAACACTGGAAACGAATCGTTATATGTAGTTCAAACAGACACACAGACAGACACACAGACAGAAAGAGACCCGGCGTTGTTACAACTTTTTCTCTGTCTTCTGCTACAGTGAATATATATTTATTTCTTTATAGCTCAGAGGGGGCCAAACATAGAGGGGACAAACAAGGACAGACATAGGGATTAAGTCGACTACATCGACCCCAGTACATAACTGGTACTTAATTTATCGAGCCCGAAAGAATGAAAGGTAAAGACAACCTCGGCAGAATTTGAACTCAGAACGTAACGGCAGACGCAATACCGCTAAGCTTTTCGCCCGGCGTCCTAACGTTTCTGCCAGCTCGCCGCCCTGCAGTGAATATATACTATACATACATACTATACATTGATATTATATATTATATAGTATATATTATACTATACATATACACTATACATTGATATTGATTCTGTGCGGCCTGAGTTTCCCGTTCACAGAGTGCTGTTACGTGTAACCCTAGCTTGTTCGGTTCAAACTTCTATTTTTGACGGTCAAAAATGTAATGTCTCAACGATTTAGTATCTAGCACGGCAATACGGTTTGCAGTAGATGCTAAGTTCGATTCTCATAGGATATATTAGAACTAGTCTCTCTTCTATATAAGATATATTTATCTTTTGTTACTTCCTTTCAGTCACTGGGCTACGGCCATGCTGGGGCATCTCCTTAGTCGAATAAATTGACACCAGTTGTCAGGAAGTGCTGAGGGACAAAAGCATACTCATATACACGATGGGTTTCTTTCAGTTTCTGTCTCCCAAATGCATCCACAAGGCATTGGTTGGCCCGAGGCTATAGTAGAAAACACTCACCCAAGGTACCACGCAGTGGGACTGAACCCGGAAACATGTGGCTGAGAGAGAGAAACTTCTTACCCCACAGCCACGCCTGCGCCAACAATTATATCTTCTGCAGGCATAGAACTATGTCTGAAGTAGCACCACCTCCCACCCCTGACCACCACCACCGAATAAGTAAGCAGGTATTTTGCAGTCATCTGTCGAAAACATTACGACAGATTGCAAATGAAGTAACAACTTGTAAGACAGACGTTGTGAAACTGATCGGCGAAATGAAGAGAGGAATCGTTTTGGCGTTCTTTCTAACTTCTAAAACAAAACTTTGCAAAGGGATCGCTTCCACCAAAAGAAATATTAATTTTAAGAACAACAAATAGAAATATTTCTTCGTGCAAAGCATTTCTAATGGGGAATGAGGTGGGGGGGGGGGGGTGAACACTAAAAGAAAGTGAAACATTCATAAGATGTTCGCCACGCAACTACGCGGTTCTAGGTTCAATTCCCATAGCACTGCACATAGCGGGGAGTGCCTTCTACTGCAGCACCCAGCACCCGGCTGAGCAATTCCTTGAGAAATTTGGTAGAGGGGACTGCATATTCTCTCTCCCCCTTCCTGTCCCTCTGTCTCTCTCTCTCCCTCTCTCACTCATACATACACGCTCTCTCTCTCTTTCTCTTACTCCCTTCATATATATATATATATATATATATATATATATATATATATATATATATATATATATTCTCTCCCTGTTTATTTCTGTGTTCCTTTCTGTTGAAGAGCGTAGGGTCGAAACGTAAAAGACTTTCTCACTTCCCGAGCGATAAATTATATGTATGTATGTATGTATGTATGTATGTATGCATGAATCTAGGTATGTCAATAAATATTTTTAGAAATGAAGGATGTCTCGAACGCAGGAGAATTGCTGTGAAAGCAGCTTTAGAAAATCCGGTTAAAATACCCCTATAGACGGAAAGAAGTGACCAGCGGTGCTACGGCGAATCGAACCCTGTACCTCTGAAATTACGTACGCACGCATACGTATGCACACACACGTACGCGTGAGCACGCACGCACACACACACATACACACACACACACACCCACGCACACACATGCTGCCTTGCCTTGGATCCTCAACTCCTTGGTGGATTGCTAGAAGCGCCATCGTGACGTAAGGTGCATCTGAGGCATGTTTGGAACTAACAAATACCTTCCACTTCCAAGAATGGCAAAGAAAAAGACAACGAGAGAGAAAAAGAGGAAGCAATAGAAGACCAACTCCCCCAGTACAGAACTGGTACTTTATTTTGGTCTATCTCCAAAGGTTGAAAAGAGGAAACGGGATGATTTGAACCCAGAGCTCTAAGAACTGAAACGACTGTCCTAACACTTCTGCTAAGACAGACAGACAGAAAAAGAAATAGACAGATAGACAGACAAACAGACAGAACGATAGATAGATAGATAGATAGATAGATAGATAGATAGATAGATAGAAACTGGTACATTACATATGCTTGCGCATGTGTGCTTGTGTATGGTGTTCAAGTGTGGATATTCACGTATACATATATGCATGTGTATGTTATATGCATATATATATATATATATATATAAATGCATATATAGTAAAAAGAGAGTAGGAGTATATATATATATATATAAAGAGAGAGAGAGAGAGAGAGAGAGAGAGAGGGAGAGAGAGGATATATATATATACACGTGTTGTTATACACGTAATATATATTTATAGTTATAACTCATGCACACATACATACACGCACACGCAAACATACATATATGCGCGCGGAGTTGTTATGATTTTTGGACGATAATTGACGGGGGGAGGACATGTCCACGCCTTGTGTGTGAATTTCCCGTGTGTTCCGTTGGCGTCTTTCTGTGCAATCATTGAATCTGCATGTATGTATGGATGTATGGATGGATGTATGGATGGATGGATGGATGACTAAGGTAAACAAAGCAAAGGGACCGACTGTGCGATGCTGCTGCCGTTTCTGCCCTGCCTGTTGGCATCTTTGGTGACACTGGCCACGACAATGGATAAGATTTCTCTCTTCTTACTTTCCGTAAGATTTTTTTTTAAACAAAAACATGAACCGACGAAGAACCAGCAGTGTTTGCGTGTCTGTCTATGTGTCTCTACCCGTATGTCTGAATGTGGATGTCAGCGTGTATATATATATATACACACATTCTTTTATTCTTTTATTTATTTCAGACATTTGACTGATTTGACTGTCACTATACTGGAGCACCGCCCTATATATATATATATATATATATATATATATATATATATATATATATATATATATATATATCGGTCGTCGGTAAAACATAAATCCGACAAAGACGCGTCCTCTTAAGTTATATATAAATCATAAAACTTATATATATTCCACGGTTTCAGTTTCTGTCCACCACATCCACTCCCAAGGGATATTAGTCGGCCCGAGGCTATAGCAGGAGACATTTGTCCGAGGCGCCTCGCTGTGGAACTGAACCCAGGACCGTGTGGTAGAGAAGCAAACTTCACACGGCACAGCCAAGGCTGCGATAAATATATGCATTTGTAAACCTACGCTTATGAAGAAGTGTATTAGTGTGTGTGAATATAAACAAGCGCTGCTTAATAAAGATTAATGCGCTCATATACATACATGCGTGTAAAACATGCACACGCACACACATATATATATACATATTTTTTGTAAGTATGCATGTATAAGCGCATACATATGTATGTGTGTCTGTGCGTGTGT
>NC_142938.1:1237555-1242555 GCF_046866305.1 Octopus bimaculoides | reverse complement strand
GTGCACCATAAACATCAGCGATCTGATTGTCGCATCTACTCTTGACAAGAGATGCCAATTAGCCTTTTACACCTA
The DNA here is from genome assembly GCF_046866305.1 of Octopus bimaculoides. Classification (NCBI taxonomy): domain Eukaryota; kingdom Metazoa; phylum Mollusca; class Cephalopoda; order Octopoda; family Octopodidae; genus Octopus; species Octopus bimaculoides. The sequence continues at coordinate 1,242,480 of NC_142938.1, read as the reverse complement.
CCAGGCTCGTTCGTATTAGCCCGAGTTGCCGGATAATTTTTGGCTCCTTTAAGAATATTGTAGAGCGGAGAACTTTTCATAGATTGGAGTTTAAGTCCTAATCTCTATAGAAATTTATGGTTTCAAGAAAACATTGACAGATAAACGGGACCTTGATGACTGCCATGAGACAGGAAAGTATACTAGTCCTTATATATTTAATACTCTATATTTCATTTCTATAAGAATATGAATAAAACATAAAAAACAGACAGAGTTGAAACTCTTTTAAATAATATATGTATATATATATATAAATATATATATAAATATATATATATATATATATATATATATATATATATATATATATATATATATATATATATATATATATATATGAGCAATGTTAATTCCCTAAATGAAGTATTAACAGTAACTGCACGATAAAGTGTAGTATATTGCCACTTAAGTGTGGCTGACCCCTAGGGGTGGATGTTACTGTTGCTTTTAGCCCCCCTCCTGGGGCTAAAAGCAACAGCAACATCCACCCCTATATATATATATATAATTATATATGATATAATTAAGGTAGGGACTGTTGTAATAAACAGCCTACAAATTTTTAAATATAAGAACGTATCGCTCTGTATTTGTTTCGTTCTGTGCATGTGTATGTGTGTGTGTGTGTGTGTGTGTGTGTGTGTGTGTGTGTGCGGGAGTGCGGTCTGATTGTATAAGGAGTAATTGGTGTGTTGTGCAAGAAATAAGAAGCAGAGATTGTAAGATTAGGCAAGAAGACGGGACAAAGAATGGTAAGAAAGTGGGTAAGGGAGGGTAGAAGGGGCTCCTGATTGGTCGGGGATGGAGTAAGAGAGGCGGTCAGTGAAGGCTGAAGGTCCTTGGTGTTGCGTAGGACCCAGACAGTCGGTTGGTGTCTGGTTGTATCTATACGTGAGTGTATGGTTATACGTGTGTGGGGGGAGGTTGGCGTTCTCCGAGTTTGTCTGGATCCGTTTGTCATTGCGGCTGTCCTAGTGTCCGTGTCCGTGTGCGTGTGTGTGTGTGTGTCCGTGTGTGTGTGTGTGTGTCCGTGTGTGTGTGTGTGTGTCCGTGTGTGTGTGTGTGTGGTGTTAATAAAGCGTGAGAAAGCTAAAGAGGGAAAGGAAGGAAGAGATGGAACGCAAAGTGCGAGGGATGGTGAGAGACACTTAACAACTGAAGTAGGAGGTAGGGAAGGAGGAGGAGAGGAAAGGACGAGGAGACAGTAGTTATTGTTTCTATGTGTAGCTTATTATTATTTTTATTGTTGTTGTTGTTGTTAAGAAGGCAGCGAACTGGCAGAATGGTTAGCACGCCGGACCAAATGCTTAGCGGCATTCAGTCCGTCCTTACGTTCTGTGTTCAAATTCCGCCGAGGTCGATTTGCCTTTCATCCTTTCGGAGTCGATAAAATAAGTACCAGTTACGAACTGGGGTCGATGTAATCGAATAACACCTCCACCCCCAAAATTTCAGGCCTTGTGCCTACAACAGAAAGGATTATCATTGTTGTTGTTGTTGTTGTTGTTGTTGCTGCTGCTGTTTTATTTATTTGCTATGTATGTAATGCTGCTGCTGCTGCTACTACTACTACTACTACTACTACTACTACAATAACAACAAATGTAACAACATCAACAATAACAACAACATCATCAAAACATCAGCCACAACAATATTTACAAGAGCAACAGCTAAGAAACCAGAAGAGGAAGTCCCTAAGTGGTCGTTTAGTCTCCTAGAAATAGCGGTCAACGTTATACGATGTTTCATTGATCTCAAAACGTAAAGACAAACGAAATACCGCTGAACATTTCGCCCGGCGTGCGATCGATTTTGCCAGCTTCCCGAACGATTCTGCTATCTTTCAGCCTTCAAGAACCTAAATAATAAAAAGTTATTTAAATGGCGAGGAATTGTTTGCCACTCGCCTAAAATTTTGTCTTCATGATGTTTAGTTCTCTTTCCTTCGTTTGTCGTTTTTAGATATGAAATACACCACGTAAATGGAGTTTTTGGTCGCTAACTTCAAGGATAATCTCGCTGAATCATTTCCACCTCATTATATTACTTATGTAAGGACCCAACGACATTTATAGTTAAAGGTGTACCACTGACCTAATGGGAGAATTCGTGGAATGTTCGTGGAATGTTGAACAGCCGTGAAAAGTGAAGACTCGACGACAAATCAGCTTATCGATCTCTCCTGGAATCGATTTCTTCATGAAATCACCCTTTGATTCCTTGATACACAATTCTTCAGAAAATTTCTTGGAGTCTACGAGCTACCCAATATATATCGATTTCTAACATTACGTTAAGGCCTCGAAGAGGAAGGGAAGAATACAGCGACTTAAGGGAATCTCTTGGGGTAGAATTTGACATAAGATCCTCAGTAATCGATAGACAAATACCCTTGTTGCGGTCGTTGTTTAGTAGTGATTGATCAGACTTATCATGAAAGAAGACATTCCAGCCTTGTCCTTCCAATATGTTGCTCCTGTAGCGTGTAATCTGATGGTATTTAGCTGTTATTTCTTGTAGGTCAAGTGTCCTCATAGATACGCATTCGCTGACTCGATCAAATACCAGTAATATACTGCGATTTATGGAATCAATCAATGTTAGTTAGGAAGACAGCGGTTTGTCTGAACCGGTAGAGCATCAGACAAATCTCTTGTAACATCTGCTTACTTCCTTTGTGTTCCGTGTTCAAATCACTATCATTGCACTTTTTAGATGTTATCTTTGTGGTTGTTAATAAATTACATGAAGCCAGTCATGTGCTGGGGGTCGATGTTATCGCCTCTACTCGAAACCCTGATTACGAAGTCATAAAAGTTATGTAATTGTTTAGCCCTAGAGCACGTAAGCCTGTAATCAAAGGCTCTCCAGCCATGAGCATCCTGCCTTGACATTTCTTCCTGGAAATGGACAACATTATCTAATGTATCCTTCTTTACTTAAGACACTGGTGTCACTTGAAGCAGATTTAGCTGCTATTTCCTCGCGTTGCCGTTGTATGTGTTTGTTGGTTATTATATCATGTAACACACAAATAACACTCTTGAGAAACGGCACGAATGTCGCAAGTTCCCGGTACTCCTCTCACGAGACTTTGTACTCAGTTTTGAACGGTATTTTTATACAAAGGAATATTATCTACTTCAATATATATATATTATTACAGTATATACCCGACTACTATGTATGATATTTGGCGTGCTGTACTAAAATTCCGTATTTAGTGCAATTCGTGCGCAACGGAATTTATCTTAGGTCAGCGTCTGGAATGGAAACAAAAGAATATAAAACATTTTTTGTCAAATTAAAATATTTCAAACGCATTCCTTATTTTGGATTCATTTGCAAACCGGTTGAATACTCTAACCCTGGGTCTGCAATCGTGAAACTCGATACTTAAAGCATCAAGACATGTCAACAGAACCAGCTCTGTGAGTCATTTGATTCCAGCCGCATCATTCTTCATACTTCGGTTGTGTTGTAAAGGAGGACTCCTGCGGTGGAATAAAATATTTGTGTTTTACTGTTTTACCGAGCGGAACAGCGACATGCAAACGATGGAGCGAAACAGCTCTGTCACTTGATAATGTAACGTTATTAAATGATGCGAGTCACTTCTTTCCATTTGTACAGGTTGTACATTCAAATATTGGTCCAGAGCTGTTCTTACACTCAAAGACTTTCACACTCAAAATGTTTGTCAATTTGCGTGACCAGAATAACGAATTACATTCACACATGCTGCTACAGCGGATTCACAAAATTTCTCTGTGTCTATGTGTGTGTCTGTCTCTGTGTGTGTGTCCGTGTGTGCGCGCGCATGCGTGCGTGTTTGTGTGAATCCTTTTAAGCGATTTTCATTAATTTTATTATTGATATACCAGATAAAATGATGAATATATTTAGGAATATTCTAGGCTGTTGTGCAGCGAAGACGCGACCTGAAATGTTAGATTTTGATTTTACATCTGTAATTTCTGAATTTAGTCAGTTCTCTCTCTCTCTCTCTCTCTCTCTCTCTCTCTCTCTCTCTCTCTCTCTCTCTCTCTCTCTCTCTCTCTCTCTCTCTCTCCCTCTCTTAATGAGCGCTACTTCATTAACTTATTATACTCGAGATCCGTTGATATCCAAGCTACCACTCTACACCTTTCAATGACTTCTCTCAAATGATTATTACTTCATTTCCTAATAATCCTTCTCTTAAAACCTACATTATCGTTCACCTTTAAATCACAGCAACATTTCATAAACTCAAATGTAAATTTTAATTATTACATTTATCGTAATATTCGTTATCTCCTTTCAATTGCAGCCCCTTATATTAGGATTGGTGCGGTGACTAAACCTTGAAAAGGGAACCCCAGCATGGCATTTGTGCCATGAGTGAAACCGATGTGACAATAATTCAGCGTACCTTGCCTAGGGTACCTCAAACTTAAAGACTTCTATCCCTCAATAAATAGAACGTTTAAAAAATATAGGTTTCAAATTTTGGAACAAGGCCAGCAATTTCAGGGGCAGTTGTAAGTCACACCGACCCCACTGGTATTTATTTTATCGACCCCAAAAGGATAAAAGACAAAGTTGACCTCAGCGGAATTTGAATTCGGAATATAAAGACGGACGAAATGCCGCAAAGCATTTTGTCCAGCGTGCTAACGATTTTGCTAGTTCGCCGCCTTCGTGAAATATTGAAGAATATGACAGATTAGCTTCTAACCTGAATTGAAACCGGCTCCCATAAATTTTCGTTGCACTCACCGTTAAATTTAATCCCATTTAACCCGATGGGGTTAAATAAGCCTGTCTCCTATAGGCACAAGGCCTGAAATTTTTTAGGGTACAGGGCATGTCGGTAACATTGACCCCAGCAATGGAAA
>NC_142938.1:1205055-1225055 GCF_046866305.1 Octopus bimaculoides | reverse complement strand
GATAGGTGTGTGGACGGGTGGAATGGCGGGTGAATAAATGGGGGAGGGCAAAGGTAGATGGATGTTTAGATGGTTGGATGGAGAGATGAATCGATAAGTGGGTGGATGAATGGACGGGTGGACGGGTGGATATGTAGTTTCGATGGGTGGATTTGGATCGACGAGTGTATGTGGGTAGAAGCATGTGTAAAAAGATAAATATAGGGAAAGGTGGATTGATAGATGTAAGTATAGAAAGGTGGGGGGGTGAATGGAGGAATGGGTGGGTGGCTGGAAGGGTGGACTGTTGCAAAGATGGAATAAGGGGTAGATGGATGAATGGGAGGATGCGTGGATAGATAGATAGATAGATAGATAGATAGATAGATAGATAGATAGATAGATTGATTGATTGATTGATTGATGGGAGACGGGTAGCTGGCTGATTGGTTACCTGGCTGGCTGGACGGTTGGATGGATGGGTAAATCAGCCACTAATAAAGAAGAAAAAAAAGACATCTCTCAAACGATTGTATCTAAATGAGATAATGTATGTTATGAATTAAGTGCTGTTTCATTGCTCATTACCAGACGAGAAATAGATGGAGGTGAAGAGAGGAAAAGAGATGAGAGAGAAATGGTTGATCTGGTTCTGATATGATAGGGAAATTTAAGTGAAAACATAGACGGATATGTGTGGAAAAAGGGATGAGATTAAGTGTTGCTATTATAATGAAATTGTATCAGGGATATACAGGAAAGGCTTGAAGTGTTGAAGTTTTCGTTATTTTACAGAAATTGCGAAAAATTTATTCTCGGTGATAGATTTGTAGATTTCATTTAAATGGTGAGTAATGTTTTGATAGTCTGTAATAATAGCAAGAGATCTGTATCAATGGTATAGCCGGGTAGATGTTAGAATTAATGAGGTACGTTGTGGCATGATAGCGAAATCGTGAGAGATATATGTGGGAAAATAGACGGGTAGATGTGAGATAAGGGTAGCTATGAGAAATGTGTTGTGTCAGGTGTAATGACAATAAGTTGGGTAGCTGAATAAAATAAATGATGTGAGGAGTTACATCTCGGGTATTAAGAGAGGAAATTAGACGATGGTCTGAATCGAGAGAGTAAAAGACGTAGGCAGCTAAATATAGGAGCTGGTTAGATTAAACGGTTTTGGATACGATATATTTGGAAAATTGGTGAAAAAGTAAGTCGTAAATATGAATTAACGATGGAGGCGAGGGGTATCTCTGTGGCCAGTTGGTCAGTTGGTCAGTTGATCTGTTGCGGCTGAAGTCAATGTCGGCGTCGTCGTTGTTGTTGCTGTTAATTCCATATCGGCCAATACACAAATGATCAAAGGCCTTCCAATTGTGACCATCCTATATTTTTCTCCGACGAGCCATATAGGACCACATTATCGAATGTTATTTTTCATGGTGTTGCTTCTAAACCTTCCTCAAATGACACCTTCATAAAAAGAATATATAAGTAAACATTTGATGGCGTCATTCTAAACACACCATATCAGGGGAAAATACAGGATAGCCACGGTTGGAAAGCTTTAGGTCATCGACATGGAGGTAATAACAACGATAGCAAAAGAATTAGCAAACCTGTTGGAGAATGTCGAACTTGATGTGATCACACCTCGATGTCTGATGAAAGACGTGGAATGCAGTACAACCTCCATGTAACATAACACACACGCACGTGTGTGTGTGTGTGTGTGTGTGTGTAAATGTCAGTCTATGTATATGTGTTGAGAAATTGGAATGGTAAAAGCGGTGGATACAGAAAACGGGTGAAGTTAAATGGAAAAAGACTGAATTTGTGGTAGGATTCTTTGAACGGTGTCTTTGTACGTTTAGTGGCAGGAATTACTTTTATACCGTGGCACTAGAATAAGCAGGAATTCGGACTTGGTAAGAGTTTGTGGAATTTTCGCTTTTGAAGACAAAAGATTTCACATTAATGTCCTCATATACTTTGAAATCCGCTAGGTGTCACTGTGTTCGAATTCCTGGATTCCATAGTGTTATGGTATATAAGTAATTGCACCAACTAAACAGACAGACACACAACACACACACGCATATGTGCGTGTGTGTGTGTGTGTCTTTGAGAATGGTTAGCAGGTGTACATTGTACTCAGCCCCAGGAATTTCTTGAGATCTGAAAAATGTTTACATACTTCGAAGACTAAAATTCTCAGAAGGGAAGGTCACCTAAAAGAAACTTTGTAACATCTGAGAAAATACTCTTTCAGTAGTAATATGTGTGTGTACGTGTGTAGGTATGTATGTGTGTGTGTGTGTCTGTATGTTTATATGTGTATGTACATATGCACACACTCATTCACTCATATGCATATATATATATGTATATGTATATATATATATATATATATATATATATATATATATATATATATATATATATATATATATATATATATATATATATATATATATATATATATATATATGTACACACACAAATACACACACATCATGGTTTAGTGCATTTGTACACAACTCTGAAGTCTAAAACTATTAGCAAATTTGTGTGTGTGTGTGTGTGTGTGTGTGTGTGTGTGTGCGTGTGTGTGAAAGTATGTGTATTTGAATACATATATATGTGAATGACTGTCTGCATGAACGTGTGGTTGTCAATATGTGCCTTTGTATGTGTGCGTGTGTGTATGCACTTGTGTGTATGTGTCTGCTTGTGTAATTCTGTCCCTGTTGTCTGCTAAAACAACACCATGCTTTACTGACAGACAATAGAATCACCAGATTTCATTGTCTCTGCAAACGTCACACTTATCTAACGTCTCACATATTTCCTTTTCTACTCCTTAGCTAATATTCTTTTCAACTCTAAGCACAAAGCCCGAAATATTTGGGGGGAGGGGGACCAGTCGATTACATCGACCCCAGTACGCAACTGGTACTTAATTTATCGATTGATCGATACACACATAAATACTTAGAAACACATCTCATGTACAGACGTCGGGTATTGTAATTTCAAACACTTGTGGTCCACGGGTACCTTCAGATTTGAAAGGTTGCCGTTACGGAGCTTTATATTTGTTAATAGTGGATTAAGTATTTTACCCTGCACAGCTAAGCCCTGAGTCCCTCTCTGATATCCCACCTTATTCATAACAAACGTTATTGTCGAGTTAATAAGACGGAAGTCATCGAAACGGTTGGACCACTTCAGAGGAATGCCTCCATTAACACCGTTGCGCTTAGCAGAGTGCCAAGACTTGCTGACATTTGGTCGTACGCGGGACTGTCTAAGAGATTTGATGACTCCAGGGTTACAGCCAACGCGCAAGGGGCTGATGTCAGAGCAACCGTCCGAAGAAGGTGGGTGTGTAGTCGACTGGGAGAGGGGGAGAGAGGGGAGAGCGAAAGTTTGAAGAGAACTGAAAGACTTGAAGAACATTCACACACACATACACACACACATACACACACGCTCGCTTGTATAAATTTGGCTGAAGGCAAACGAATGCTTTGTATAGTGTGACGTAGTAAACAATACCAATTGCTAAATAAAGATTCCATTAAAAGCGGCAGACAGAGATAACAGAATTGGTTTTAATGTTGCTTCCTGTCCTTGTTTGGCGTTTAATGGTGATTCCTCACACAAACTTCTGATAGACATGCGTAGCCAACAGGTGTACAACATAACAGAACGGGATGATTGTGAGGGCGTAGGGGTGTACGTATATATCTATGTGTCTATGTAGGTGTGTGTATGATTAACGCCAGTAAATTATCTATCTAGCTATACACACACACACACACACACACACACACACACACAAACAGGGAGAGAGAGAGTTAGACAGAAAGACTGACTGACAGATGAACAGACAGACAGACAGATACATACATACATAAATGCATACATACAGACAGACAGACAGAAAACAAGCAGATAGACAGATAGATAGATAGATAGATAGATAGATAGGTAGAGAGAGAGAGAGAGAGAGAGAGAGAGAGAGAGATAGTATCATTAAGTAACGATCTTCCCTTCTCGCACCTCCTCTGTTCCAATCCATTACTGGCAGACAAAGCCAGCAGCAATCTCATCACGGCCGATATTCTTGCGTTTATCTGTGTGTGTGTCTGTGTGTATTGATATGCATATCCTTTGCTCTTAAAGGATATATATATATAAATCTGTATGTGTACATATATATATACACACACACATACTAAAATATAATTTGTTGTATATTTACATGTATTTCTCTGCAAGTAGTTCACACGAGAGCGTATGTCGCGTGCGCGCGTGTGTCTGAGTACTTATTATTCTTTGTATGTTTTTTTTCTAATTTATTGCTTTTGTGTCGCAGTTGAGTGTAAAAATAAGAGGATGTGCCACAGAAGAAAGTGAACGACGATGGTAGAAGCGGGCGGGAAAGCGGGAAGGAGAACATCTCGCCAACGCTTGCATACATACTTATACACACATCCACGCCCCACGGAGGTGATTGTGACATAACAATAAATTTCGACATTTTTCCCCTCTACAATTGCTGTTTCTTCGAGATTTCCGCTTGCAAAAAAATGTATTCTCAATCATATCTATGCGCACAATACCATACACATACATATACTAACGTATACATACATATTCAGACATATACACATACCCTCGCGCGCACACACAAACACACACACACATGTCTACATATATACACATACTCATATTCATATCGAATGATGAGACATTGAAATTTTAATGGAAATGTATTTGATACCAGATAAGTTTTAAATTATTCTATATTCTTTGTATCGAAGCGTTAACCTTAGAAATTCTTCGGTTATGGCTGGAAGTTTATAGACAACTGTGAATAATAGAATTCCTCGTGAAATTGTATCTTATTTGACACATTTGATTATTGAGGTTGTGTCAAAGTCCACCTAGGTGGCATTGAGGGGTGCAGTCTTAGGATATAACAACTCTGAAAACTATAATCCTAGTTATATACTTGTGTCTTAATGTCAAGAAGTAAGCAGTCTTAACTATGCCACGAAATCTAATAAAGTTTATCGATTTTGTTCGAAAGGTGGCGAGCTGGCAGAAACGTTAGCACGCCGGGCGAAATGTTTAGTAGCATTTCGTCTGCTGTGACGTTCTGAGTTCAAATTCAGCTAAAACGTTGTGTTAACAACAAACAAGATGAGGACAAATATCCGTCAAATATCCGTCAAATGTAAATAATGTAAATTGTACAGTAAATTGTTCTCAGAAAATGGTACTCCGAGTTTCAGATAACCCACAAAGATGGATTACCATCTTCAGCCAATGTATACGATGTATATAGGGGGGTGTATGTGTGTGATGCTAAAGCATTCATTAATATTTGTTGTTTACATAATTTTTTTTACCTGTAATTTAATGGTAAGGACGAAGAGAGCCACGTGACCGAGTCATTTTAGAGACGGAAACTTTCACGAGATTCCGTCGGGACCATCGTTCTCATTTGAACCACAATAACTAAACGGTGGACGGTAAACTCTGCAGACTTTTTCCGCATTCCTTGGCATCAGTCGTATGAGAAACTTTAAAATATGGGTGAATCGCTGTGAACCGCTGTCATTTCTGACGGGCGCAAGCTCACCAGAGACCTAATGAAATAAAAGTCGGAGAAACCTTCAACAATTAAATAAAGATGTTTTTATTGTTTTAACATCAATAAATTATCAAATTTAATTAAAACTTTCCCTCATATTTAATTTTCTTTGCAACCAATCTTTCAAAGTAGTTTCAATGGAAATTTACTTATTTTTATTGTACAAGGCGGCGAGAAGCTGGCAGAAACGTTAGCACGCCGGGAGAAATGCTTAGCGGTATTTCGTGTCTTTACGTTCTGAGTTCAAATTCCGCCGAGGTCGATTTTGCCTTTCGCCCTTTCGGGGTCGATAAATTAAGTACCAGACTGATCGATATCACCGACCCAAGTAGATGACAGGTACTTTATTTTATCAACCCTGAAAGGAAGAAAAGCACAGACGGCCTACAAACAATAATAATGTTTGTGGTCAGTTGTGGAGCGAACGAAAGACTTAAGAAATTTAGTAGACGCACCTTGAGGGTGTGAGTGCCAAGCTGGAGATGCGGGGGGGGGGGGGAGTAGGGTGATGATGATGATGATGATGATGAATCACGAAGTCGACGACGATGATGGTGATGATGACAACGACGATGACAAGAACGATGACGATACCGAAATTGATGGTGATGAAACGAGTCAGTGAGTCAGTAGTTAAACGGATCTAATAGTCTGGTTGTGAAGTCGATTCTGTCTGTCTGTCTGTCTGCCTGTCAGTCTGTCATTCTGTCTGTCTCTCTGTCTGTCTGTATAAGTGAAACCGGACCATCTGATCTCACCTACCACCACCACCACCACCAGACAAAATGTACCTTCTCTTTGTTTTAATATATCTCATGTGTGTAGATTCATATATTCCTGTCTCCTGTCTGTCTCTCTATCTCTACGCAACGACTCTCTCTCTGTCTCTCTCTCTCTCTCCCTCTTGGTATAAACACACACACACACATACATACATACATATGTATATATACGTATATCTATTCATACATTTTATAGTTATATAGGTATATGTAAATACATGTGTGTATATATAAGTATACGTATGTATACGTATGTATATATACGTAAGACGAACTACTAGCGTTCTACCTCAGATCTGCGTTTGGCCGTACGGCTTTTGAATGTTGTTTTCACTGTCCATTTTTTCCTGTCTTGGTTTGTGTTTGCCACCTTGGAATCCTCTGTGTAGTGGGTTGATCCACTACTCAGGAAGAGACTATTCTAGAGTACGTTCTGTCTTATCTTCGAAACGTCTAGATAGAATAGAGACAGCTGATGAAGGGATATTCCAAGTGGCTTTCCGTTTTCCTATATGTTCGTTCCGTTGTCTGTAGTTTATTGTTCTAACGTCCTGTACCCTGATATGCATGTATATACACATGTAGATGTAAGTATGTACATATATGTGTGTATACATGTGTATATATATTCTTTGTATTATTATATATATATATATATATATATATATATATATATATATGTATGTATGTATATATCTATATATACAGATATATGTATATATGTGTGTATGCATGTATGTATGCTTATATGTATATATATGAATGTGTTTCTGGTTTGAGTATGTGGGTGTGGGTGTAGTCATACGTCTAAGAGCAGTGTGTGGCGAGGATGAGTTGTCTTGCTGTGCAGAGGTCCTCTCATGAACAAGACGAGATGAAGAAGGGAGGGAGAGAGGGAGGAGAAGCCAGCGTTGGGGCGGGAGGCGTTTAAGATGGGACTTTTGCAGATCGTCTTTCTGGTATGAATAAATATAAACAGACGAAATAGCTGGGAGGGGAGGGAGGAGTGGGCAGAAGAGACAGGGGTGGCAGGGAGAGAAGGGAGAGGTCAGAGGATAGAAGCGATAAGAAGGAGGAGGAGGAGGCGAAGTCAGGCTCTTTAAGCTGTATATCATGAGGAAGTGGGGAAGGAGGGGGAATATTGGTTTTTGACAAAGAGTCCCTAAAGGGAAGCAGGGAAAGAGAGAGGGAGAGTAAGAGAGAGAGGTGGAGAGAGGGGAAAAGTGAGAGGGTTTCTTTGCGTGTGTGTGTGTGTTCCTTATGCTGCTGACGTGTATATATATGCATGTCCGCCTGTATGTGTGCGTGTGTGCGTGGGGGAGCATGTGTATATGAATACAAGCAGCGTGTATACATATCTATACACGTATATATACACCGAGGTGTACACACTCCTGTTCATAACCATAGACGTCCTTTGATATTGGGCTGGCTTCAGTCATTAGACTGCGGCCACGCTGGGGCAACGAATGAATCGAGCCCACTATTCATTTTTCTTTAAAGCTTGCTACTTATTTTATTGGGTCTTTTTGCTGAACCGCATAGTTACAGGGACGTAAATCAACCAACACTACTGTCAAGCAGTGGGGGTGGGGGCAAAAAGACAAATACTCACACACACATACATACATACATATAAATACACGTATGTATGTATTTATATAAGTGTGTATGTGTGTGTGTGTACATAAAATGGCACAAAAATGCAATAGAGGAAAATAAAACATCCGGGCAGATAGACAATACAACGGCGGACGGGTCATTCGTGGCCTTCTTTCGTCAGTCAAGTTTCCAGATCGTCCTTACAGTTTCGGGCAGTTACACTTGAGACTGTTCAAATCTGGTTTCCCCACAAAAAGTCTAAGAGCATTAGATTTTTTGTAAGAAAGCAAGCGAATGTGTACGACAACAAAGAGAGAAGGAGAGAGAGAGAGAGAGAGAGAGAGAGAGAGAGAGAGAGAGAGAGAGAGAGAGAGAGAGAGCGAGAGAGTAGAATTGTAGAATCGTAGAATCATAGATTCGTAGAATTGTAGAATCGTATTCACAGTGTTGCAATGATCTGATTGATTAGTTTGCTTTATTTGCAGAGTGAGAGGACAAAGCGGGGATTTGAGGAGCAGAGAAGTGTCTTGTGTTGGTGAATGAGTCCCCGAAGTCAAACGGAATAGTTTCTTTCCCCTTTTAATGCAAACCAAAATGTTTGCTCTTGTATGTCTGAGATGTAATGGCAGTAAATTATTTTGCACAGAATTTGTAGAATGGAACTGGAGTATTTTATAACCGGAAGAAGTTGGCTGGGTTATAGGATACCATTGTAACTATGTAGTTTTTATGGGGTCGTCTGATTGGATTAGTGGAGATTACGAGAGCTAGCATTTATAGCCATTTTGAAGTTTTAATAGTCACAGGGAATCCAAGTTAATTGTTCTCTTAATACATACAGTGATTGAGGCTTCGAACTATTAAAACACAATGACATACAGTGAAAGGGTCTACTGTTTCAGAGGTCGATAAAATATGTCCACGGCATTACTAAGGGTTTACTTGAAACAACTCTGCCCCCATATAAATCTTGTGTCTATTTTAGTGATAATTGGTTCTTGTGGTTGTTGTTGGTGCTGTTGTTTAGTTCCAGAAATCCAGTTATGACTTTATATCAAGAACAACATTATATAATCTTTTCTACTCTCGGCACAAGGCCCGAAATTTTGGGGGAGGGGGCCAGTCGATTAGGTCGAGCCCAGTACGCAAGTAGTTAATTTATCGGCCCCGAAAGTATGAAAGACGAAGTCGACCTTGGCAGAATTTGAACTCAGAACGTAAAGACAGACGAAATACCACAAAGCATTTCGCCCGGCGTGCTAACAGCGTTTCTGCCAGCTCGCCGACTTCGATAACATTATATAATGTGATCATTTGCTTCGTTTCTCATTCATCAGCCGGTCCAGGAACCTGATGTGAGAAACATTTCCAGCGGGCCAAAACTCCCTCGGAAGACGCGTGACGTAACAGCGCACAACTAAAAGGAAAACGTTGAGGCAACGACACTGCTCCAAACACTGGCTAAATCTATTCCAATTCTGTACCACAGCTGATGAGTTTCATTAATACTTTTGCCTCATAATTTTCGACAGTCCTCCCCCCTCCCCACGACCACCATCAACGATTAATAATGATTCATTGTGACTCGAGGGGAAAGGGACCGTTCTTGTACCGAATAAGTGCTCGATTTTTCGTCTCGTCTTTAACCTTTAAATGTCGATGATGCTTCGACTCAGAAAGGGCTTCATGAAATCTTCAGTCGCTGAAGTACTTTAAGCATTAAGATATATATATATATATATAGCGTTGGTTCTTTATCTCATTACGAAATCCTTATATATATATATATATATATATATATATATACATATGCATATGCATATATGGGTACAGGACGTTACCAACGGTGCACGTAACATGAAATACGTAACCAAACAAAGGAAAAACAAGGGAAATACATAAACAACAAGAAAAAAATGAAAAACAGGACAAGTTATCGGCTGTCTATCTACTCCTCATTTCGAATATGATTGTGTGTGTGTATGTATGTATTTGTGTATGTGTGTATTTGTTTGTGTGTTTGTCCCCCACCGACGCTTGACAACCAATGAATGGTTGTGTGTTTACGTCCTCGTAAATTAGCGGTTCGGCAAAAGAGACCGATGGAATAAGTACTCCGCTTACAAAGAATGTCCTGGGGTCGATTTGTTCGACTAAAGGCGGTGCTCCAGCATGGCCACAGTCAAAATGACTGAAAGAAGTAAAAAGAATTTATAAATGTATATCAGCTGTCTCTCCCCCTCTCTCTCTCACTCTCTTCCTCTCTCTCCCTTTCTTTCTCTCTCTCTCTTTCTTTCTCTCTCTCTCTCTCTCTCTTTCACTCTCTCTCTCTCTCTCTCTATCTCTCTCTCTCTCTCTCTCTCTCCTTCTCTCTTTCTTTCTCCCCCTGTTAAGAGAAAGCGGTGACAGACACACAGACAAAGAAATAAAAGAAGTTAAATGACTGTCGGGTTGTCTGGTTCTTGGACTAAACCGTTGGTTGCCCGCCCGCCCGCCCGCCCGCCCGCCTGCCCGCCTGCCCGCCTGCCCGCCTGCCCGCCTGCCCGCCAGCCCGCCAGCCCGCCCGCCTGCTTGTCCGGGTAGATGCGCGACTCGCTGGTTTATTGTACGACGAAAGTATCTGCACACCATAATACGGTGTTGTTACACAATACATCCCGACTTGAATATATTAACAAATATATAGGCTTGAGAGGGGTGGGGGCAGGAGAGAGTATGATGGATTAGTGGCGACAGACAGACAGACAGACAGACAGATAGATAGATAGATATCAATAGAAAACTGCAAAATTCCCAGAAGACTTTGAAATAATGAAAGTATGAGATGGGTGTGGGTTGGGGGGGATTTAAAGCTGATATTTAAAGAAAGTGAAAAAATATATTTTAAAAGACTGGGGTGTGGTGAGAGGCTGGCGGTGACAGCGGTGGAGGTGGGGGAGGGGTGTATAAAGGATCCAGAATAACAATGTCGGACTGTTCTGTAGCATAGAGTAAGGGTTGGGGTTAGGGTACATAGGGAAGAAAGAAAGAAAGAAAGAAAGAAAGAACAAATGCAAGAAACGATTGGGGGGGGGCATCCACCACCCCGCTGGCAGTCAGTGTTACTACGAACCTTACCCCACACAAAACGCCACAACGGGTGGAAGGTGAGGCGGACGGTGTAAATATATGACCGTGTCTCTTCAATTAATTAATTGCTATGATTATTGTTGTTGTTGTTGTTAGAAGAGGAGAAACGCCGCCGCCATTGCAGTTAAGAAAGACGAAACATTGTTTATAAGACGTTCCTCTCTCTTTTCGTCCCATTAATAAAGAACGAACTCCGAAACGCTAACCCTTCCTGCCCAAAGCCACCCCTTACACCAACACAACCATCGTTCTCACACATACACATACGCACACAAGCACACGTCTTCACCACCCGCAAGATACGTTTCCATCTTAACTGTCTGGGTGGTCATATTTCGTTCTGCGGATCTCGGGTGGATGGTGAGGAAAAGGAGGAGGAAGTGGAAGAGATGTACCCTGCTAACTTACCAATTAGTCTACCCGTCTTTATTCAGTAGGTTATCCGCCTAATTGAAGGTAGAAGGGGTCGTTATTGTTGTTGTCGTTGGTGGTGGTGGTGGTGGTGGGGGTGGGGAGGTGGGGGTGACTGTATTGTCTTTGTTTATTATTGTTATGATTATTTATTTTTCTGCTTGAAAAGCACTGTATATGTATGTATATATATATATATATATATATATATATATATATATATATATATATATATATATATATATAGAGAGAGAGAGAGAGAGAGAGAGAGAGAGAGAGAGAGAGAGAGAGACTAGAGGTGCAATGGTCCAGTGTTTAGGGCAGTGGACTTGCGGTCATAGGATCGCGGTTTCGATTCCCAGACCGGGCGTTGTAAGTGTTTATTGAGCGAAAACACCTAAAGCTCCACGAGGCTCCGGCAGGGGATGGTGGCGAACCCTGCTGTACTCTTTCATCACAACTTTCTCTCTTTCTTTCTGTTTCTGTTGTACCTGTATTTCAAAGGGGCCGGCCTTGTCACTCTGTGTCACGCTGAATCTCCCCGAGAACTACGTTAAGGGTACACGTGTCTGTGGAGTGCTCAGCCACTTGCACGTTAATTTCATGAGCAGGCTGTTCCGTTGATCGGATCAACTGGAACCCTCGTCCTCGTAACCGCTGGAGTGCTGCGAAGGATATATATAGATATATAGATATATTTATATATATGTATGTATATACACGCACATATATATAGATATGAAGATATAGATATATATACATGTATATACATGTATATATGCACATACATATATAGGTATATATATGTACATGTGCGTATTATATGTGTGCGTGTACATTTACATATATACATGTGTGTGTAATCATTATATTGTAATAAATACATAAAAGTGTTGAATACAAATTTATTTTGAAAGGGTGTGTAATCTAATGTATATTTATATGCTTTAATATATGTTAATATATGCAAATTAAAAATAGATTACATAACCGAAACTATGGTTTCACTCAGTCGGTCGTCTGTACACGTGATCGGATTTGAAAGAAATATAAGATGATTCACCAGCGGCTGTGTCAGGGGTGCAGAAGACGAATATCGCCTGCAAGGAATCAGAATGAAATGTTTACTTTTTTAATTCTCAAAGAATTTGAACATTTGTTAAGAAATCAAAATTAGTTCGTATCGTTTCTTCAAGGAACGTAACACTAGCCCCATTGCGCATCAACAGCTAATCCAATTACACAACAAACATCACTAAACATATTCTAGCAAACAGAGGACAATTACATTGTTCTCGGAAGAACCGGCCTTCAACAGAGTTGTTGAATGAACCATTAAATGTAGCAGATAGCAAGAGAGAATAAAATACTTAGCAAACAAGCAACAATTACACCCGAATAATACCCGGAAAGTGGATATTATATGGCCGAAGACACCGTACAAAACTGGTATGAAAATTAGTCTTGTGAGAAATTTCTTCTCACTGATCGGAAAATATTTTCCCGAATGGCGGTAAAGTCAATAAAATAGTAATGTACGTTACAGTTGCCATGCGTTTTGCTGGAAGATTGAGTTTTGCTCTTTAAAGAACAAATAAGTAGAGGGGAAAAAGGGGTTTATTTCACTTATTGTCTTCCCCATGAATAACATCAGCAAACTGGCGAAGGTTTATGGAGCATTCTCTCAAATGACGCCTTACACCAGACGAAAGCTCGTGCGGCCATCATAATAATGACATAATACTTTCAAATCATATTTGAATAGCTTGAAGCACAAAAAAGAAGCCACCAGCATCTTATAGAGATAGTGTTAGGCAAAGTGCTGGTATTTGTGAATTAATCAAAGTCCTGCAACTTCGGCATCACAGAGAAGTTTCACGCCGTGCATCGCCCTACTGTTACGACGACCACCACCACCACCATCATTACCATCACTACCAGCATCATTATTGTTATCACTGACATCAACATACTAGAATCTTCCTTGTGAATTCAAAAAAGGCCCTCATCCGACTCCATTCTCTGATGCATAACAGATGATAACCAACGATTTGCGCCAATTACGCCACCTACAGTCATTTTATTACTTTTCAAACTGTCCGCGTCTACGGTCGACTGACCAAGCGAAACCACGATTCGGATTATGTAATCCCTGTTATATCACTCCCATACACAAACACACACGCACACACATACATACACACACACGCACGCACACACACACACACTCACAGACGTATGTAAAATGAGATTTTACACCGACTTTACTCCGAGTTTCCTATTATCGCTTTTTCACATGAATCTGAGTAAAATCTCTATTTTTTATTGCTACTATTAACTCTATCTGCACGAGAGTTATACGAAAATTACAACAAACAAAACAAAAAAAAAGAAAACAACACAAGTTTATATATATATATATATAATATATACGTACTTGTACTTATACAAATATGTACACAAACTTACTCATACATGCCCATCTACATATATATGTATATGTGTGTGTGTGTGTGTGTGTGTCTGTGTAGATATACGTTTACATAATTTATATATATATAGAGAGAGAGAGATAGAATCATAAATATGTGTATGTATGTATGTATATATTCATATCCATATATATATATATGTGTGTATATATATATATATATTTGTATATATACATATACACAGATATAGATACATACATACATGGAGAGAGAATTATATATATATATATATATATAGAGAGAGAGAGAGAGAGAGAGAGAGAGAGAGAGAGAAAGAAAGAGAGAGAGAGAGAAAGAAAGAGAGAGAGAGAGAGAGAGAAAGAAAGAGAGAGAGAGAGAGAGAAAGAAAGAGAGAGAGAGAGAGAGAGAGAGAGAGAGATAAAGGTGTAGAAAGAGTGAGAGTGAGGGTGTATTACCCACCTACCCACCCCAAAAATAAACGTCTTTGAAATCCAGCAAACAGAGACCATGTCATAATGTCATAACACATAAAATAAATGTTCATAATGCTTACAACATGTTTAACATGTGCTCAAGAAATGCCTAAGTTGTTGTTATTGTTGTTGGAGGGATGATGATTGTTGTTATTGATTTTATTGTTGCTGATGCTGTTGTTGTTGTTGTTGTTGGTGTGTCTGCTGGCTGTGTGTGTTATTGATGTGGTTGTTGTTACTGTTGTGGTTTTTATTGTTATTGTTAGCGGTGTTGTTGTATTTGTTGTTGTAGTTCGTTTTGTTATTGCTGTCACTGCTGCTGCTGCTGCTGCTATTGTTGTTGGTGCTGTTACTTTTTTTGTTCTTGTTGCTGTTGTTGTTTTTCTTGTTGATGCTATCGTCATCGTCGTCATCGTCGTCATCGTTGTCGTTACTGATATTGTCGTCATTGTAGTTTAACCCTCGGCCAGTCATTACGGATTAGACATATAAACAAAAGTGATCCAACTGTATTTTTCCTCTCTACAGCCAACACTTGAACTACATTATTCAATATGTATGAATATGTTTTTTTAATACGATGGGAGTATAAATTGAAGGGGATTTGTCTGCTACTTCTAGCAGGTCTATCAATCATTTAGACAAATTTTGATGGGTTCACATCCACATGATTGAAAACTGCTTGAAATAGCAACCAGAAATAGCTGAAATAGCTGCCAAATCCCCTTCAAATCATACCCTACTGTTTTAAATTCTGAGTATATTCAATATAGGATACAATGTAAGATGCTGGAATTCCAATGTGATGAAGGCTGGGCACTGTTGAGGAGTTTGGTGAAGGAAATGTGCTGCCCTCTGTTGAGGGAAGTAGTGCCGATAACTTATCGATACAACCACAAGTATAGCTGATGGTTCCGGCGAGTGCACTGGGCAAAGATCTGGACCTAAGTGCATCAAGCAAACAAGTTGGTGTCATTGAGGCCCATTCTGATGTCCAGGACCACTCTGGTGTCTGATCGTCACTGATAAAGTAAAAGTAGTTTATATATACGAGACGTGTGGAGTGTAGTATGATGTCCAGAAAGGACTTCAGGGCTTTTTATAATAGGTTTAATGATGCTGTGAGATTCTGTGACCTCACCGTCAAGTGTTTTTCCTTCTACTGTAACTGCTACAATTTTATCAAGTGTTGAGCCATGAATTGGGTGTCAGAGCCGCCTGAACACCATTATCGCTCCACCCCCCCGGCAAAACACTGGCACCGGGGTTCCTACATGCGCAATCCCAGCATATATAGATTAATAGGGAGCCTCCTAGACCCATATATATATGCGTGTGTGTGTGAGCATGGATGTATAGACATACATATCTATCTATCTATCCATCTATCTATCTATCTATATATATATATATATATATATATATATATACACACACACATACACACATACATACATACATACATACATACATACATACATACATACATATACAGGTGCAGGCACGGTTGTGTGCATAATAAACTACAACGTCTCGGGTTCAATCCCCGTGTGGTACACTGGACAAGTGTCTTCTACAATAGCCCCGAGCGGAAACTGAGTAGAAGCTTTGTTATATATCTATGTGTATGTGTGTGCATGTGTGTGTGTGTGTGTGTATGTATATATATGCGTGTATTTAACCTATCTACAAATATGTATGTATGTATAACTATAAATATTAATATGCACATACAGATATATGTGTGTGTGTATGTAGTATATGTATGTATGTATATAGATGTGGACGTATGCATATCAAAGAAAGTGATAGAGGGAGTGGATTGTGTGAAAAAGGAGGAGGCGGGGAGACGGCAAACATAAGAGAGATAAAACTAAAGACAAACGACGGTGCATGGGGTGGAGGGGATTTGCACGGTTTCGAACCTCAGCCAGTTAGATGAGCAATCACCTTGGAATGTCAAAACGATCACTTCAACACACAACACAACACACAACACAACACGTATCCTCCTTTTTGAAACCACCACCACCACCACCACCACCACCTCCACCACCGACGCCGCCACCGTCATCTTTATGTCGCTCTCATCCCTGTTGCTGCCTTTCTTTCTCCCTCTCTCTCTCTCTCTCTCTCTCTTCTCCTACTCTCTCCTCTGCCCACCACCACCACCACAAGCGATCTTAATGTGATGCTGACACACAGATTGTGATGTAGCTGGGAAGCTGCAAGTTATAGGTGGCGGGGGTGGGGCGGAGGGTGATGACGAGATTTCGACGGATGACAGAGAGGGGAGAGCAAGAAGAGGGTGGAGGTGGGTAGACGGGTGTTAGAAATAGGGGGTGGGAGGAAGGTGCAGGGGGATGGTTATGGAGGGGGGGGGGGGGTCGTTTCGGCGAACATTCTGTTGCTTCTTCTGTTGCCGCTTCACTTGTTGTTGTTGTTGTTGTTGTTCTGCTTGTTGCTATTGTTCTGCTAATATTTGCTGCTGATGTCGGCGTCGGCGTCGCTGCTCTTTTCTGACGATGTTCCGCTAATGTTCTTCTTCATGTTGCTCAGGTGGTGGCTGTTGCTGCCGCCGCTGCTGCTGCGTCCGCACTTGTTGTTGTTGTAGCTATTGTTGACGATGATGCTGTTGTTGTTACTCGTACTGCTGCTGCTGCTGCTGTTGACGATAATGTTCTAGATGTTATTTTTGTTGTAGCTGTTGTCCTCTCTTTCTCTCTCTCTCTCTGTCTCTCTCTCTCTCTCTCTCTCTCTCTCTCTCTCTCTTTCTCTTCACTCTGTCCTATCATTACTTGTGGCAAGGTGAAATGGAGTGGGAAACCGTGCTACTTTACATCCAATATAGTTTAATTGGTTATATATATATAGATATATATATATATATATATATATATATATATATATATATATATATATCAGGTATATGCGTATTACACACACACACAAACATATATACTTGGAAGAAGATACATGACGTTCAATCATATAATAATATAAATAACATATATATATATATATATATATATATATATATATATATATATATAAATATATATAATACAAATGAATATAAGCATATGCATGTATACATACATATGTGTATATACCTACATCTACATGTATATATAGATGCATATCCGGGTACAGAATATTAGAAAAATAAACGGGGACATAAAAACAAAACGGACTTAGTTTACAGACAACAGAACGAACACAGGAAAACAAACAAGCCACGTATGGAATTATTCCTTCATCAGCTGCCTCTATTCTAAAACTTGGCGTTTCGAAGATAAGGCAGGACGCACTCTTAGAATAGTTTCTTCCTGGGTAGTGGATTAACCCACTAAACAGAGGATTCCAAGGTAGCAAACGCAAACCAAGACAGGAAAAATTGGACAGTGAAAACAACATTAAAAAGCCGTAGGGTCAAACGCGATGGGATATTGAAATTTACGACACTATAGTAAAGCTTCACCGTGTATATACTGGCAAAGACGTGTGAGGGCAACAAACATAAAAAATTCCATCTTACCTCCAGGAAGAACATTAGATAAATGGACAACCCAGAATTCGGATAATCCAGTACCTAGGTTTCAGACTCTTCAAATACGTTTGTTACCGTAAATTTGATGAGTCTTCTTCAGCTAGATTCAGCTGGACAATATTTCAAATGTTGCTACCTCAGTGCCAGAATAGTCGCCTGAACGATTAAGACGTTAACAGAAACCGAGAACAGTGAAAAAGTTTTCAATGAAAAAATTAAAATTTGCAATACAAGTGTATTACTTTCCAGTCAAGTAAAGCACCGTAAAGGTAGAAGTATGAATGCAGAATAGTGGTACAACAAGGCACCAATGTTTACTGGAAATAGCAACCAATAAATTTACGACGTTATAGTAAAGCTTCACTGTACATATATATATATATATATATATATATATATATATATATATATATATATGGTGATGGTGATGGTAGCACTGGTTCCTACCAACCTCCTACTCATAATGTTGATGTTGTACATCAACCTAAATGTCTTTATGAAATAATCTCCCGGCGGTTATGCCTGTCTGCCTGTCTGTCTGTCTGTCTGTCTGTCTGTCTGTCTGTCTGTCTGTCTGTCGATATGCTTTTGAATAAATATAAAGGATGCAGGTTTGGGGGTTTGGGCGTCGGGGAGGGGGGACATTGCTCAGGTGACGGGGTTACACTGACATGTTGATTTTGGATACGAAGTGGTGGCGGTGATAGTGGTGGCGGCGGCGGTGGTGGTGGTGACGGTAGTGGTGGGGTTGGTAGTGGTGGTGGTGGTTGTAGTAGTGGAGATGGTGGTGGTGTCACAAAAATGGCAGAAATAGATTGAGATGTCTTTGCGCGCACGCGCATGTGAGCAAATATTCATGTGTATGTATATATGTAGTTATATATATATGTAGTTATATATATATGTACGGGTATCTATACATATATATATACGGGTACCTATACATATATGTGTGTGTGTGTTTGTGTGTGAAGTACTTTAATGTTAATCGGCGGAGATTTTGTTGTTATACTGTGTTTTTTTTATGTTATTTTCTTCATTTTCTTTTCTTTATCCGACATGAAATCACACTAATCCCCCCCTCCATCACCACCACCACCGCCGCCACCTTCTCTGCCCTAACCCCTACAGCTATTTTCAGCCCCATAAAACCACTTCAAAGAAGACATTCCAGAACTCAACTCCACAACTGGTGGTAAAAGTTATAGGGAAATATAGAAATGGCGGCGGCGATGGGGGTGATGGGTGTGTGATGGTGGTGGTGGTGGTGAGAGGGGAAGAGGAGGATGAGGATCGATAGGGAGGAGGAAGCGCAGAGGGGCGGGAGATAATATATAGATCAATAAATTATATATAAAGCTGTGATGGAATGTGCACTGATATTAACAACAACAACAACAACAACAATAATGATAATAATAATAATAATAATAATAATGATGATGATGAGGATGATGAGGATTTTTTTTTATTTGCCATCAGGGTGATATTTGAGGGGGGGGGGCGACAATACAAAGACGGACATAAAGTGTGGGGATTTGCATAGAGTGAATAAGATAAAAAAAAATAAATACAAATAATAATAATAATAATAATAATAATAATAAAAGACCTGCAGCGACGGCTTTATGTGCCTGCTGGCGTTCCTTTCTTTCACCTCAACTGCATCTGGCAAACGCAGAAGTTTTCGCATGAAGTGGTAACTGGGAAGAAATAGCAGCCAAATCTCGTCGAGAACGTCTCTTCAAATAGAGAAGGACAAATTGGATAACGTAGTTCTAGAGATACAAATGAGATGAGATGGTCATGGCTAGAATGCCCTTTGTCATGCAGTATGTGTCTGTGTTAGGTCTCAGCAACAGTGAGGGATTCTAAGGGGTCAGTCGACCAGCCTGCCAGACATAGTAGCAAAATCGCCCTCAAATCACACGTTAACGTCTCAGATAAGGG
>NC_142938.1:1150055-1200055 GCF_046866305.1 Octopus bimaculoides | reverse complement strand
CTCTTGTAATTATTCAATATTGAGTTCTACTCCTAGTTTAGTATAGAGTTCTTCTTTCTCTCTCTGTCTTTTATTCTTGCATTCGATTAGATTAAGAGTGTGGATTAATGTTCATCTTATTGTTGTAATTATTTAACCCCAGGTCAAGCCCTATCCACAAAGCCTACAATTAAAATATGTTCCAATAATGGTCATTTAATCTTTTTGAATATCTCCGACTACGATGCCCTGTGAGTAATTTGAGGGAGTTTTGGTTGCTCTTTTCAGTCGTCAAACGACCACATAGGTCTATTTTTAATCAGTCTGTTCTTACTATTGCTGCTGCTGCTGTTGTTTTTTTTTGTGTTGATATTTTTGCTGATGGTGATGTTGTCGTTGCTGTTGTTTTTGTTGTTGTTAGTTCCCCGTTTGTTTCTGAACTGACATTCTTATAATGATCAAAGATGTTCCAGCCGTGGCCATCTCATCTTAGATTCATGCATATGCAAATTACATTATTCTCTACGTTCTTTTGACTTTTTAAGATGCCGGGTGCCATGTCATTTCCCTAGATGTCAGTTTAGCGAGTACGGTTTCGTCCTACGGCCATCCCGCCTATATTACAGGAAACCACGAGGCGGTGCCCAACCCCAGCATGGCCGCAGTACACTGACTAAATCAAGTAACAGAGTTCTTACATCTAGGACCCTATTATTTGTTGTTCCCTTCTTGTTTTGAAAGGGTTAAAAATGATTTTAGAATATTTAACCGTCGTTCGGTCGTGTCTTTAAATCTTTATTACATTTCAATAAGCAAGCTACCTATTGCGAAACTTCGAAGTCACTATCAACAAATTTATAATGAATATTAGTTTTTTTACGTCTGTCTTGAGTCCTCTTTATTCAGTCAATATTCATTATTTTTATATATTTGGAAACAATTTTAACTTATGTATGTCTGTGTTTGTGTGTGTGTGTGTGTGTGTGTGTGTGTGTGTGGAAACTAGACAGGCATGAACCTCACAACGCACATTTTAATGCGTCTAAAGTAATAGATTTTACGTGGGAAGTTTTGCACTTTTGCTTTTGTGTATGTGTGTATGTTTGTGCGTGTGTGTGCGTGTGTGTGTCGCGTATGCGTATGTCTCGTACACATGCGTCAGTGTGTGTATGCCATATTTTCTCTTCTTTTTCATTCTTTCAGCCTGTCTGTCCGTATGTCTGTACGAAATAAAACAATAAAAAAATAAGAGCGTGTGAAACAGTGGAGATTTGTGAAGAATTGGCGGTGATTGTTGTTGGAATCGGTAAATGAAGACGAATCAGAGAGGGTCATTGAACTTAATCTGTCCAGGCCATAAGTGTTGTTGTTGTTGTTATTGTTCATTCTATATTTATATATTGTTGTTGTTGTTGTTTTTAAGACAGAAGACATATATAGTGTCGCCATTGACAACCATATCTGCTGCTGTCTAACGGATGCCGTTAATGGGAGGATAAGTGATGTTGTCTTGTGATTCTTTCTTTTCTACGATTATGGGGCTTTTAGTGATGGTTTAGAGCTAAATGGATCGTTTGATAAAGTGAATGGGCGATGGGGTAGGGGCTGCTTGTCAAATGGGAACAATCGAATTTTCCAGAAGGTTCTCGAAACATTTGTTGTCGTTATTTATATTTTAATGTTCAGCTTAACTCTTTGTTTATTCAGCCTATGAACTTTGCGTGTGTATATATGTATATATATACATTATATATACACACACACTCACACACACACACACACACACACACACACACACACACACATATATATATATATATATATATATATATATACATGTTTATATATATATATATACATATATATGTAACATTTAGTATATATATATATATATATATATATATATATATATATATATATATGTATATATATATATGTATATATATATATATATATATATATGTGTGTGTGTGTGTGTGTGTGTGTGTGTGTGTGTGTGTGTGTGTGTGTGTGTGTGTGTGTGTGTGTGTGTGTGTATATATACATACATATACATGTGTGTGTTATGTATGTAGAAACAGATATATATATATACATACACAACATACACGCACATACGCACATTCTATCCTCCTCCCTTTTTGTTCTAAAAGCAGCCGATTTTCATACACTGGATCGCCGCAATGCACAGACTTGGAGAGGCACTTGTCCAGCGGTCAAAGTGAACCACTGAACTTCCCAGAATCCTTTCATATGACGCGTTCGGTCCGTTAGCGCTCTCCCCGCTCGTTTCTTCTCTGTGTGCTGCCTCTCCAGCTACTGCTCGGCGCCTGCACAGGTAAGTTTATGCCGTTGGATAGCATGGAAAGTCGCTGAACTGATGAACTGGTTAAACAGCTCGGCATGTTTTTCGGCGCGGACCCCCAGGTGGCCAGAAGTCTGAACGAGCCAAAAGCATTTTGTTTGTTTCTGAAGTGGTTTTACAAGGACTACGTGTACAAATAAGATCGTTATATAAATAGGTCTGAGGTCCGACAGACATTAATTTTTTAGAGTCTCGTTGGTTGTTTCTAAACATTGATATACAATACTCTTAGTTAGCTCATGCAGATAGATTTTAGAGGGGAGCTCTTGATGTTTTCTAAGTTTATATGTGTTTTCGCAGTGGATACGAAAATTTGAAATCGTTATTATTGAATATCTGGTGATATTGACGGTGAGGAAACGTTTCTTAATGATTTCAACCAATGATGTCGTGGTTTCAATACTAAACCGAGCTGAGTTTCTTCTCTTGCTTTTCGTTTTTATGGAAGAATTAGAGATAGGAATCACCGTGCGTGTGTGCGAATGGGAAACTGTGTGGCTTGCGTTTGTGTGTGTGTATTTGAGGTTGTTTTTGGTATATATCTTTCAATTGAATGTTTAATCAATGAGATGATAGTGATGACCACGACGACGACAATGGCGATGCTGATGATGATGATGATGACGGTGGTGGTGGTGGTGGTGGTGGTGGTGCAATTATCATCATCATCATCATCATCACCATGGTGATACAAATGGCGGTGGTAGTTGTGATTAAACAGATCTAAAGAAAAACGTGAAATCAATTATTAACTTTGATCTTTGGCGATATTGTAATGAATATGTCACCCCCCTTCACTCCCTCTCTCTCTCTCTCGCTCTCTCTCACTGTTATCGTGTCCCTACCTTTCCCTCCATCTCACTTTCACTTTCACTCTCAAATCGCCTCCTCCTACTCCTCCTCCCACCCTTCTTCTTCTTCTCAGTCTTTGTCTTCGTCGACATTCGCGTCTTTATCTTTCTAAGTCTTCTGCCCTGTCTCTCTTTCATCTTGTCGCCGTCCGACAATGACGTAAGTCTCATTGCAGACGACTCCAACACCAAGCACCACCATTGGTTGTTGTTGTTGTCTTCATTATTACTATTATTATCATTGTTATTATTATTATTATTATTATTATTATTATTATTATTATTATTATCATTGTTATTATTGTTGTTGTTGTTGTTGTTGTTGTTGTTGTTGTTGTTGTTCTGTGAGCTGGCAGAATCGTTAGGATGCAGGGTAAAATGTTTAGTGGTATTTCGTCTGTTTTTATGTTCTGAGTTCAAATTCCACCGACGTCGACTTTGCTTTTCATCTTTTCGGGATGGATAAAGCAAGTACCAGTTGAGTACTGAGGTCGATATAATTGACTTACTCCATCCGCTACCCACCACCACCACCACCACCACCAAATTTCAGGCCTTTTTGCCTTTACCAGAAAGCATTATTATTATTATCATTATTATTATTATTATTATTATTATTATTATTATCATTATTATTATTTGACATAAAACAATACATGATTCAAATGACAACAATAACAGTAACAAATTAACATCAACAGAGAGACGAACAGAATATTGAAAGAAAAACAAACTTTCAAAATTATCATCATCATCATTACCATCATCATCATCATTACCATCATCATCATCATCATGACGACGAGAAAATTATGGAAACATGTGGAAAGAGAGGGGGGGGAGAAACAGACGACTATCGAAAGAAGGATCACAGGAGTGAGGGAAGAGTGGGCAAAGCATGGTGCTCCAGCTTGGCCTGATACGAGAAGTCTTAAACAAAGGAGATAGCTTAGAGTCAGGCAGACAAAGACGCAGGAAGACAAGGAGTTAAAGAGAGAGGGGGAGAGAGTGAAGGAGAGAGAAAGAGAGAGAGAAAGGAAGAGAGAGAATGTAAGAAGAAAGAGCCGATCGTAGATAGACTATTACTCTTATGAATGCCCGCGCGCGCGTGTGTGTGTGTGTATGTGCGCGGGCGAATACACACGCATACATGTATAATAGCATACACAGGTATAGTATATATTTATATGCATTGACATATGTATATGTATGTATGTGTGTGTGTGTGTGTGTGTGCGTATGCATATATGTACACATATATTCTTTTCTACTCAAAACACAAGGCCCGAAATTTTGGGGGAGGGGGCCAGTCGATTACATCGACTCCGGTATGCAACTGGTACTTGATTTATCGACCCCGAAAAGATGAAAGGTAAAGTCGACCTCGGCGGAATTTGAACTCAGAACATAAAGACAGACGCCCGGCGTGCTAACGTTTCGGCCAGCTCCTCGCCGCCTTGTAAATCAACTGTATTACATATATGCATGTATGTACACATATGTGTATACGTACATATATATGTACCTATAAGTATACATTTATATATACATACATTCATACATGCATATATGCATACATACATGCATACATTCATACATTCATATATGCATACATGCATACATACATACATTTATACATACAAACATACATACATGCATTCGTGTATACGTACGTACGTACGTACATGCATACATACAATTGTACATGCATACATGCATACATACATACACACATACGTACTAACGTTCGTACGTACGGCAGCCAGGAACGAGAAGTAGAGAGAGAAAGAGAGAAAGAGATTGAAAGGCGAAAGTGAGAAAGTGGTGGTGGGCGTGGTGGGCTCTTTAGGTTTTAAGTGAAATACAGAAAGAGGAAGAAAGTTTGCGATATTCTGGCTTTGTTCTGTGGCCGTCATTGACCGACTCCTCACCGCCGCCGCCACCCTGCCGTCTCGCCTTTCTCCAGCTCCACCCCCTCCCTCCTTTTCTGTATTACTGTCCTCAGTAACACGATTATGTCACAGAATTAGTGACTAACTGCACTTTACCTTGTGTTGTCTGGCGATTATTACACCGACTGCAACAATGCCTCGACTATTGCAGCCAAATGTGCCGCCGCCGCCGCCGCCGCCTCTATACGCAAACACCATCTGCACCAACATCACCTCTTTATATAATCAACATCTGCACCACCAACATCATCATCCCAGCCCCAGCTGCTCCACCGTTCCCATCATAATAACCACCACCATCTCCATTGTATACATGTGCGTGTGTGATGGGGTATACACATATATGTGCGTTTGTATGTATATAAGTATATCGACATATGTGTGTGTGTATGTGTGTGTGTGTGTGTGTGTGTGTGTGTGTGTGTGTGTGTGTGTGTGTGTGTGTGTGTGTGTGTGTGTATCCACCGCCATGCGTTACCATCAGCAGCGCCACTGCGCTCGCCATCACCAATCTGCCCCTTTTGATCACGCCGTGCTCTGTTAAGAATAGTTGGATAACGAAAGCCGTGGTTTGTGCCTTTAGAAAAAGGACAGGATGGTCCTGGATGGAACGTCTTCGGTCCACTCCATCAATGTTGACCTAGAGTTAAACAACAACAGCCACTACCACCACCATCAACGACGGCGCTAGAAACAACAGTCAAATTCCCTCTCTGCCCCTATCTCCGCTATCAAATAGCGATGGTATGGTGCATGGTGACTTTGTAATGTATAAGTGCATCTAATATGGCTGCAATGTCTATCTCACTTCTAACACACCATGTGATTAGCCTTGACCAATGGCAGCACATTTTCTAGTGGCCATCTTGCATTTCTTGTATTTCTCTATTTGGTAATCTAAGCCTGAATGAGCCGGGTCTGTGTCACATGGAGACAAATCAAACTGTTTTAAATTGTGTGTGTGTGTGTGTGTGTGTGTGTGTGTGTGTGTGTGTGTGTGTGTGTGTGTGTGTGTGTGTGTGTGTGTGTGCGCGTGTAACCTATATACATAATATAATGTATATTTATTAATCAAAGAGCTCTCAAGAGTTTCATGCGAATGCATTTATCAGAATTTGAAAAGTACATGGTACGAAACTAAAGGTCACTGAACCACTGAAGATTCTTGCTTAAGAACGATATAAATAATCAACAAAGACACTCCCAACACATACCTTCCCTGGTATAACTTTCGGCCGAGAGTTTTGCGGGTTGCCTCCATAAATTCGTAGACAAATCAACTCATATTTATACGTATTTTTATCACTATGAAATGTGGCCCACGTGGACCTTTTCGGTAGATTGGGTCTAGGATTGAACCAGCTGGCTTCAATGTTACTTGCAAGATTACAGAACGATATGGCTCCGCATAAATATTTATTCATAACCTTCAATGTATTTGGTGGTCGTCGAGTAATTAACGTCTTCTTGTCAATCATATAACTTTATGCAAATGAGATAGTTTAGTCACCAGGTTTATTTACATTTTTAAGGAGTAACTTTGGAAGGAAAAAAAGGTTAGCGAACGCTGATGACTTGTGCACTGAACATGAAACCCCCACCTCTCGCTCACTGTCACTCACTCTCACTTACTCTCCCCACCTCTCTCTCTCTCTCTCTTTCCCATCGTAATTAATGCAAATTGTACCAAATCTATTTAAATATCAAACAAGGATTTGATCGAATTATGGACGACGAAAGGAAGCTCACGAGTTCTAAATTTAGACATTCGTTTCTTGTGATAGAAAATTCAAACAACGATCTCTCTTTTGACTTTTGTTGAGTACACAGGAGGGTGTGGATAGGTAGGGGTGTGTGTGTGTGTCTTATATTTAAATGTGTATGTGTACGTTGATATATATATATATATACATATAGATAGATACATACATACATACATACACACAATTTTATTTTGTGACATGAAATAGAATTAGAGAAATATGTGTTCACACACACACATATAGGCACACATATATATATAGGCACACAATTGCATGTTTACTTTGTTGATCACACCTTCAGCATTTCCCCTTCTTGACATTATTTCCCGAATTGTTATTATTATTATCATCATCATCATCATCATCATCATTATTATTATTATTATTATTATTATTATTATTATTAGAATTTCCTCATCGCTTTATCGAATTATTTCGTATTTCTTCAGGCTGCCGAAATATGTGTATGCACTTAGGTACAAATGTGTATGTACATATGCGTTGTGTGTATGTATGTGTTGGTGGGGGTTTGTGAATGTAGTTATGAGTATTTGTGCGTCTGTATATGCATGTGGGAGGGCACGTATATTTGAGCTTAAGGTTTCACTCCATTGTGTGTGCGTGTGTGTGTGTGCGTGTACTCATTTGGATATATATACACATACATATATGTATATATATATATATATATATATATATATATATATATATATATATATATACAATGTGTGTGTGTATATGTATATATCTATGTATATGCGTACATTTATGTATACATACATTAATATATATATGTATATATATATATATATATATATATATATATATATATATATATATATATACATACATATATGCATATATAAGTCTGTGTATATTGTGTGTGTGTGTGTGTGTGTGTGTGTGTGTGTGTGTGTGTGTGTGTGTGTGTGTGTTGCGGTAGCTGAGGTCGGACTTTTCTTCAAATGAGTCGTTTCTTTCTTTATTTTTTTTTCTCAAGTTATTTATTACTTCTAGAATTTGGAAATTTCCTTCGGAAGCCACTTGACCAAATTGTCAACAAGGTCACATTCTACACCTCTTTCCCCCCCCCCCCACCATTTTCTTCTACTCAACTGCGATGAGAAAGCAAAAACGTGTGTGTAAGTGTGCGTGTGAGTGTGTGCGTGTGAGTGTGTGCGTGTGTTTAAGAGTGCGTGTACACCTAGATATTGATATATCTACACACACACACACACACACACACATATATATATATATATATATATATACATGTGTACATAAATATAGAAATATCTATGTATATGAGTATGAATAGAATATAAACCATTACATACATATACATGTATGCGTGTGCGTGTATTTTGTATATATACACGTATGTATAAATATATCTGAAATAATGTATGTGTGTGTGCGTGAGTGTGTCTATCAATATGTCTGTATGTTTATATCTACATATATTCAAGTATGAATAATTTATATATACATGCACACACACACGTACACATACACACATACACTCATACACACATACATGTATTCATACATACATACATACATACATACATACATACATACATTCGCACTCCTTTTTCCGTCTGTCAGTAAAGGTTTGGCATTGTGCTTTTGTCGGGCAGAAATGCTAAGTTGTGGCGGAAACGGTATTATGAAGGTTCCTGTGTATATTCTTGGCCGAATATCGACCGGACGACGCCAACCAAGGTGTTCGAACAATGGACAATACATCCGCCTTATGCCATTGGTCGGTGGTGGGGAGGTAGGATGGGAGGTCGGTAGGTCGGTTGGTGCATACCAATATCTTCACTAGAGTCTCATAACTATCTATAAGTACATAGAGACGCGCATACGTAAACACACACACACGCGCGTGTGTGTGTGTGTGTGTGTGTGTGTGTGTGTGTGTGTGTGTGTGTGTGTGTGTGTGTGTGTGTGTGTGTGTGTGTCATTATTCAGTTTATTTCAAGATTTCTTGCCAATAGAGAAAGAACCGGTTTCTAATCCAGATCCAAGGCTCCTTTATTGGAATTTCAGCATCAACAACAGGGTATGTATGTATGTATGTATGTATGTATGTGTATGTGCAGATTTGTACGTTTTGTTTTATGTCTGTATTCTCATGCATATAGTTGCATATCCAGACATGCTCACATATATCTAAATGATAAACTTCTGGAAGGTTTTACAGATATTTACTGTTCCAGTGATAGACTGGATCTGTAGTATTCGAGAAGCCTAATTTCTCAATATTGGTATTAAAGGCAGTGTGGTACATATCCCAGGCCCCCAATAATCACAGGTATAAACCTGAACTTGTAATCTGGATAGAGTAACTGCAGATTTCTCAATATATATACAATCCATTAGTTGTTTCTGTCATTGGACAGCGGCCTCGCTGGAGCACCACATTGAAAAGTTTTTGCTCAATAAATCAACTGCAGTACTTTTTTTATGTCTACTACTTATACCATCGGCCTCTTTTACCGAACCGCTAGATTACAGGGACATAAACGAAAGAACACTGTTTGTGAAGTGGTGGAGGAGATACACTAACACGGACACGAGCGCGCGCACACACACACATACACACACACACACACACACACACACACACACACACACACACACACACACACACACACACACGGGTACGTTCATATTTACGCTTTTCTGTGTGTACGTGCATTTATGTTTACACCTGTTCAAAACATTGGTATATTGTTTGTTAGTCTACGTTCTGTGATGTTGTTGTTGTTGTGTTGGTGGTAGTGGTGGTGGTGGTGGTATTGGTGGTAGTGGTGGGGGTGGGGGTGGGGGGTGATGGTGATGGTGACTTCACTGATAGTGGTGGAGCCGGTGGTGGTCCCGACTGCAGCTCTGTTATATCAGTGAAGCGTCGATAATAACTTTGACGTTAGTCGTTTGTGTTGACGGTGTTGGCAATGTATAAAGGTGCAATATAGTAGTAGTAGTAGTAGTAGTAGTAGTAGTAGTAGTAGTAGTAGTAGTAGTAGTAGTAGTAGTAGTAGTGACAGAGGCGGTGGAGTCTCTGTTGCCTTCACCGCAACACAACCCTTTGCCAATGAAGCAGCTCCGAGGCGGTCATTTGACCAGCTAGAATGAGCAGCTAAATTTCACCTCGTTTAATAGATCGCCGTCTTAGAAAAGAATAGATTGGATGATGTAAGCCTAACCCTAATCCTAACCCTAATCCCTAAGCCGTTGCCTGGGCTATAAATAAAAGATGTGACTTTCATGGCTGGAAAGTCATTGATTATGGATCCGTTAAAAGAATCCTTACCTGCAGCCAATTTCAGCCATTTTACTTGCCTCTCCCTCTCTCTCTCTCTCTCTCTCTCTCTCTCTCTCTCTCTCTCTCTCTCTCTCTCTCTCTCTCTCTTTCATCTCTCTTTCTCCTTACTCTCTTCCTCCTTTCTCTCACTCTCCCTTCTCCTCTCTACGCTCCGTCTCCGTTCTCTCTGTTCCGTCACTTTTTCCCTCTTTCCGCTCACTCACTCTCTCTGTTTTCTGTAACCTCTCACTCCCTCTAATCTCTCTCTCTCTCTCTTTCTACCTACTCCTTTCTCTCTCTCTCTCTCTCTCTCTCTCTCCTTTTACCTTTATCGTTCTTGACCCCTTTCATCCTTAACAAACCCATAAGGCTTTCCAAAGAACAACACTACAGGGAGATAAAGTTGATGAGTCAGACCTGCGGGGGGTGAAAGGGGGAGTAGGGAGACCTGCAGGAGTAGGAGGAGGTTTTTAACTGTGTTTTCTTTCACAAGCATCTCACCTCAAACATCTTTCAGCTTCACCACCGCCACCGCCGCCGCCACCAAAGTCCGCCCCTCCCAACCTACACTCCCCCCCCCCCACCGACATCTATTATTCCACCAAACTCCTCGCCTTCTCATACAACCATTTATTTTATTTACCTCGCCACTTCCGCTACACACACACACACACACATTCCCTGTTCTGCTCATGTCATCTCCACCGACGCCTTTACTGCCGTCTACACATCAACACTTCACAATTAATTTTAATCACTGACTGCTACATCATCGTCATCACCATCATCATAATCATTAACATCATCATCATCACAATCATTAGCATCATTATCTCCATCATTATGAATATCATTATGACCACCATCAGCAGTATCACCACCACCACCACCATCATCATTATCAATGCTTATATTTATGTATTATGCTCTATTTTGCGTCATACGGTGTGTGTGTGTGTGTGTGTGTGTGTGTGTGTGTATGTGTCACGTGATTGACCAGACTATAGGATGTTGTTATACATCGCTGGTCACAATGCGACTTGCATCGTTTTAGCTTTTGGATCATGCCGACCCCAAGATAATCTTCCCCCCCCCCCCCCCGCTGATTATTTCCTTCCTTTTTAAAGTCGATACTCAGGTAACAACTCAACGATGATGTTCAAATGTCGTCGTTTAACCTTATACCAGTTGTTTGCCTGTTTATACTTTTATTCTGTTATACATATAGCTGCTCAATGGTTAAACTGCCTGTCGTCATTAAGCAGCTACAACATCCCTGCTTTTAGTTGCAGTTCAAATTGGAGTTCCGGCAGCAAAATCAACCTTGTGCAGTAATTGTTTTTACCTATTATCTTGCATCATCAGACATAATATTTCCATTCTAACCGGTGACATTTCAACAGGACCGTCTCCCACGAAAACGATGCACTAACAAGAAAGAAGTGGATTTAGCGAGAAACTAAAATACAATGTACGTTCCTATACACGCTCACACATCTGAACTACATATAAATACTCTTAATATTTCAATATCTGTAACGTCAAAGTGAACCAGTCTCGTCTGGACAACGTCGTTTCCTACCGCTAAGACGCTCATTTAGAAATACATAAACCAATAATCAATTTATAGCTGTAGAAACTTGTTATGCTGTTCTCTCACTAAAATCTTTGTTTCTTTCTAAGTTAGTGATTTATAGAATCATCCTAATGCAAGTAGATTGCAACGAAAGGGATTTTATTAGACTAACCGCAAATGCATTTAAGAGTTGGTATAAAAACCATAAACTCATTTATGTTAAGGAACTGTGAGGTGTCACGTGTCTGTATCACAATTCATTTAGGAGAAAGGAACAGCTAGAGTGGACATATCCACAACTTGTAGACTATGCTACGACATTTTAGAACCAAGGGATGTTGTTACACCAGGCGGTTGTCCTCGCCATATTTTTGACCCGAAACGATAAGAGATTGGATGAACAATATTAGGGATACTCTGACACAATGTTTGCTCAATCAGGAGCCAACGAGGGGCTAAACTACTACTACTACTACTACTACTACTACTACTACTACTACTACTACTACTACTACTTCAGATAAAAAAAAGTCTCTATTTTTTCGTCTTTGTGGCAAACTTGGAAATTGGGATTTTCTTTTAAGGCGATAACGGGATGTTTACAGGGAGAAGAAAAGAATAGGATAATAATGGAGGGTGGATGCCTGTTTAAGGTTGTGACGGAGCAGCTGACATCTTGTTTTAGAAGAGTGTTATGTTTGGGCTTTCTGTTTTTTTTTCTTTCATTTTTTATTTTTTATTTCTGTGTGGGAGTAATGCTGATTGAGGTATTTGATTTCACCGTGAAAGAACTAATTATAAAATAAACCTAACTCTGCGCGCGTGTGTACAGGCGAGAGATTCACGCGCGGCCATATATATATATATATATATATATATATATATATATATATGTGTGTGTGTATGTGTGTGTGTGTGTGTGTGTGTGTGTATGTGTGTGTGTGTGTGTGTGTGCGTGTGTGTGTGTGTGTGTGTATACATATATATATGTATATATATATACATACATGTGTATATATATGTGTATGTATGTGTGTATATATGTATGTACGTGTACATGTATAGATAGAGATAGAGAAACAGAGATGAATAGACAGACAGACACATACATATATTCCTACCGATAAAAGTAACATCAATACAAAAGGTATATGATATGATATGTCGTGTGTGCATATCGCAGTGTTTATATATTTTCGCGGTGTGTTTATTTGCTTGTGATATCCATTGCCTTGTGATATACCCCGCAATTTTATACACATGTATTATATACACCCAAGGGTAATAACACGAGAAGGCAGTATATATAAAAGAAAATAAGTGGCTTTTATGTTGTCTTTTTTGTGATTGTATATACATACCTGTCGTAATGTTGCTGGAGAGTGTATACATGTGTTATTAAATGCGTTAGTGTAATTTTAAAGCAGACTCCAGTGTAGATTTCACGCAGTGTGCTCCCGCTGGCGCCCGTGGACAGCCGCTCGGAAATATCACTGTTTGACATTTATGTACGCTTCTATGTTAGTATACGAGTGCACGCACACATAGAAACATACACATACGCAATCATACACCCGCGCATGCACACTCGCACATGCACACACATGTAGTGAGGGACAGGGTGATGAAGGCAAGGCGACTGGAGAGCGTGGGGAGAGGGGGAGAGAGAGATGTGCGTAAGATGAGTGCTTGTGCCGGCGTATGTACGTATGTATTGTGTGTATATATGCATATATATGTATGTATATACGCACATTATAATATTATATACATATGTATATACACACACACACATTACATATATACATTACATATATGCATATATATATATGTATGTTTGAGTGTGTATGCTTATGTATGTATATATGTATGTATGTATAAATATATATATATATGTGTATGCATGTACATATATGTGCATGTATATGTATGCGTGCAGGCATGTGTGTGGGGGTGTGAGTGTGTGTGTGTGTACATATATGTGTGTGTGCACGTGTGTTTCCCTGTACTCTGTGACCATTCATTAATATTATCACACAAGTCCAAGCTGTCAGTGACGCAACGTAACACAGATGAACTGTTATCGTCTAGACTAGGTAATGTCACGTGATGTCACCGGAAGTGTGTCCGTCTGTTCCCCCCCCCCACGCCCACCCCATGATGATTGACTGCAGACAACAAACGAGATGAATACAAGATTTTCCCGTTATGGCAGCAAAAGTTATCAAGTTTTTGAAAAATATTTTCGAGTTTGTTCTCAATTCCATTTGCACCGAAATCCGCTTCACTTTTTATCCTTCCAATATCAACTTTGCCTTTCGTCGTTTCGAGATCGATAAACTACCAATCAAGTACTGGATCGATTAAATCAACTTGCCCCACCCCTTAAAATCACTGCTCTTATGTCTTAATTTGACACTATAGTTCTTCTTCTTCTTCTTCTTCTTCTTCTTCTTCTTCTTCTTCTTCTTCTTCTTCTTCTTCTTCTTCTTCTTCTTCTTCTTCTTCTTCTTCTTCTTGCTATTGTTGTTCAAAAGTACTGGGTCAAGTGTTGTGTGGTACTTAGTAACGTCCTTGTTCATCTTGAGTTCAATTTTCACTCTTTGCCTCTCATCTTCCTGGGACAGAGGAAATAAACATATACAGTCATATACTGGGGTCACTTCAACCGATTGTATTAATTTACACACGTTTCCATGAAATATATTCTATTTTACATTGATTTCCAACCTTTTGAAACGGAAACTTATTTGGGTGGGTATCTGGATAAAAGGGTAATGACCCTTTTCGGTCATCAATGACCATGGGATTGCACCTAGAAAGTTCCCCTCCGGGGCACAAGTCCGGGCAAGGTTGTTTATGGATGACCAGTAATCGCCCATGCATACCAGCCTCCCCTCCTTTCCATGCCGCCGATGTTATCCAAGGGAAAGGCAAAGGGGCCGATACAGCTTGGCACCAGAGACGTCGCAACTCATTTCTACAGCTGAGAGAACTGGAGCAATGGGAAATAAAGTGTCTTGCTCAAGAACATAACACGTAGCCCGGTCCGGGAATCGAACTCACAATCTCATGATTGTGAGCCCGACGCTCTTAACCACTGAGCCATGCGCCTTCACATGGAAACTGGGAAACATCGACTATATCGAACCCCCTAGCATTTGATTGGAACTTAATTTTATCGATTCCTGGAAGGATCAAAGTAAAAATCGACCTCGGAAACATTGGAACTTTAGTCGGATATTTCGCTTTTGTATTCGGTTTAAAACATTTTTCATGGGGACTCCTGAGTTGGAACATATTCTGTAGAATGTCGGTGAGGTCTTTATGTCAATAGTCGGATGTTCTGACGATTCGGTTAATCCGTCTTAATAGTGACATGTGGTTATGAATCAACGAACAAAAATATGCAAAGACACTGACTGGTCCGAGGCCCTCACAAATGACTTCAGTTCTAACAATAAAATGGTTGCTGAAAATTTCGATAATTTTGAAGAAAAGGAGAGAAAAACCATTGCAATTGAGGAATTTTTTATTTTTCTCGGGTTGACTGGAATGGTATGGAATGCGATTGAATAAAAATTCTGCTAATTAAGAATGTAGAATAATGGAAACTAATTATTAAATAATCTTTTTTGTAATTTAAAATAGTATTTTTCATCAGCCTTGATCTTCAATCAGAATATTTATCAATCATTCCGATTAATTTGGGAAAACCGGTTATTTTATCGATCACAAGGACCTGGCACTTTGTAATGTGATATTTGTAGAGGAAGGATGTACATGATCATATAATGCTTCCAGAGGAAGGGCAGCCATATTCGTTTGGAATGAGGAAGGAGAGTAGCGTATGATGATGATGATGATGATGATGATGATGATGATGATGATGATGATGATGATTTCAAATTTTAGCATCAGGCCAGCAATTTCGAGGAAGGGGGATAGTCGATTACATTGATCCCAGTAATCAACTGGTACTTATTTTATCGATCCCGAAGGATCAAAGGCAAAGTCGACCACGGTGGAATTTGAACTCAGGATGTAAACATGGACGAAATACCGCTAAGCACTTAATCCGGTGTGCTAAAGAATTCTGCCAGCTCACCGTTTTCATAATGATAATAATAGCAACAACAACAACAACAACAACAACAACAACAACAACAACAGCTATGGTTTTCCTCAAAGCATCGACAGTTCGAAAATTATCATAATTATCATTGTCATCTGTACATTCGTTATTTTCATCCTTATCTTCTTCATCATCATACCTCATCATCAATAGCACGTTCATCATCACCATTATCATCATCATCGTAATCATTATCACCACCCCTACCATGACCACTATCACCATCTTCATACATCTCCATCATCATCATCATCATCAATGTCATCATCATCATCAGCATATCCCTATCCACACCACCACCGCCACCGCCACACTCGTTGCGATAGTCACTACCACCCCTACCCCCATTATCATCGATATCGCCCCCACTACAATCGACACAATCACATCTACTGCCCCCCCCCGCATACGCACACACACACTCAACCGTCATCATTTCATCCACCGTCCCATCACCCCCCTCCCGCTCACTCGACCCTGTGTCTTGTCAAAACAAAGATGAAAGCCACGACACTAATCAATAACGATGATTCAGTAATTAGAAATTTAATTACTTCGACCTGATGATACTCTTGGTTGTATGAAACGACATCGCGTTCAGACTGAAGCAGAGAATATCGAAGAAATGGAACCACCGCCGCCACCACCAACACCACCAACACCGCCACCACTAACACCGCCACCACCACCATCGTTACTGTTCTCAATGCTTTCTTCACTGTCACCATCACGATCATCGCGATTAAAAAGATACATAAACATACACACACACACATATATATGTGCGTGTATGTTTCTGTACGCGTGTGTTTGTGTGTGCATTTATGTATGCATTCAAACTTACAGGTTTCTTTTATTCTCTCTGTTTATTTTCTCTTATTCCTTCCTGTTGAAGAGCGTAGGCTCGAAACGTAAAAGACTTTTTCATTTTTCCCGAGCGTCAAACTAATACGTTTGCTTGTTGCTCATACACCTGTCTTCGTCTATAAATTTCAACTATACACACACACATACACACATACACACACACACACAAACACAATACACACACACACAAACACACACATACACACATATATATAATGACGCACACACAGACACACATGTTAACATATCATCAATAAATATTCTCTTAAACATTCTACTTGGTTGTGTCTCCTCTTTTGCTTTCTGGCACATATATGTAATATTCATATTTATATCTATTGCATCGACCGTGTGATGTACCAAGGAGCCATTCTCATCACCTCGCTTCGCACAGGCGTCACAAATCGGCGCCTCGTTCCAGCTCCTTGAAACTACAAAACAATTATAATGGAAGAAAGAGATACTCCACAGGCATCTAAACCTTCATGCCCATTATAAAAGAAATGCAAAAATAAACTAACAAAGAGTTAGAAACAAGGTGTAAATAGTGTTATATATATATACAATACATACACACACACACACACACACACACACACACACACTCACACATATAGGTCTCAAAGTGTGTATGTGAGTAGGTGAGCACCGGGATCAGTGTGGGGAAATAATCTCAGAAACCAACTGAGTGGTCATTGATTAAATCCATATCGATCCCACAACCAAGGATTTTGATTTTATCATCAAGACTGGAAAGATAAAAGGCGTGTTGAGATTTGAACTTTTAACCTAGAGGACCGTAACTAAATACTGCAACATAGTTTATCTCAAGCTCGAAAAATTCTTCCAATCCACCACGATTATTATTATTATTATTATTATTATTATTATTATTAATATTATTATTATTATTATTATTATTATTATTATTATTATTATTATTATTATTATTATTATTATTATTATTATTATTATTATTATTATTATTATTATTATTATTATTATTATTATTATGTTACAGTTCCTCAGTGATCCGTAAAGAAACAGGATAGTATCCTGCCAATTCCTGAGAAAGATGTAATATTATTTATATATAAAATTACATGGTTTGTTTGGTTATCTAGCCATCTATTTATACAGCTATATAATATATATACATATAAATATATATATATATATATATATATATATATATATATATATATATATATTACTTTTGGGATCTTTTCCGAAATTTTTCTGCCATCAGATGGCACTTCAGTCACACCCCTAGGGTTGGTATTAGTTTCATATATATATATATATATATATATATATATATATATATATATATATATATATATATATATATATATATATGTGTGTGTGTGTATGTATGTATGTATGTATGTATGT
This sequence comes from Octopus bimaculoides, assembly GCF_046866305.1. Taxonomy (NCBI): domain Eukaryota; kingdom Metazoa; phylum Mollusca; class Cephalopoda; order Octopoda; family Octopodidae; genus Octopus; species Octopus bimaculoides. The sequence continues at coordinate 1,181,859 of NC_142938.1, read as the reverse complement.
ATGTATGTATGTATGTATACTAATGTGTGCGTGTGCGTGTGCGTGTGCGTGTGCGTGTACGTGTCAGTGGTATATGCTCGTATGTTGAACATTTATAAATGAATGTGTTGGGCAACTTAAGACGCCATTAGGGGGCATATTTTTTTCAAAATGAAACACACACACACACACATATATGCATGCGCGTGTGTGTGTGTGTGTGTGTGTGTGTGTGTGTGTGTGTGTATCCAAATACAGAGGCACATACACATGTATAGCTGGCCAGAGCGATATTTGAGAGGAGCAAGACGTACATCATTAAGACATATTTCAGAGCTATTGATACATAAGAGACATTTAGAAAGAATTAAAGACAGATCTGATTCTCCGAGAAAACATTAGCAAGACATATTCTTCGGCAACTTTAGCTATTGATTTCCTAATTAAGTACCATTCCTTACATTTGGCTTTCGGGTTGGTATTTCTCCGCTTCTACGGATGCTGCTACTACAATTACAGAAAGGGTATGCATGGCACTAAACATATGTATTTGGTGGGTGTGGATGGGGCTATGGACATATACCTACATATATATATATATATATATATATATATACATATATATATATATATATGTGTGTGTGTGTGTATAAGTATATTTATGGATATATTTGTGTGTGCGTATGTGTGTGTAAGTATATATATATATATATATATATATATATATATATATATATATATATGTATACATACATACATATATACATATATATATATACACATATATATGCATATACATACACACACACACACACACACACATACATATATATACATACAATAATTTCTATGCATGTGTGTGTGTACATTGTTGTGTTATGAAGAAGTTCCCTTTGCAATTTCGAATCTACACACTCAAGCTCGATCCCATTACACGACACTTTAAGCAATTGCAGTCCACGGTTGCCTGCGGTGAAGCAATTTCTTGGGAGAAAAACTGATCTTAGAAATTTTGAAGATTCCCCGCGACGTCCGTGTGTTTAGTATCAAGTGACAACGTTTGGCGTCGTTAGTTAAGGATGACATTAATAAAAAATATTTTAACTATTTTCAGTGCATTTTCAACTTCATAAGCGGCAATGCATATGCGGGTGTGTGTGAGCGTGCGTGCGTGCGTGCGTGTGTGTATGTGCACGTGTGCGTTGTGTGTCTGTGCATGCGTGTGTATGTGTGTATAAAATTTAGTCAACAGACAGGTTTTGGCCATTATTCGTCCAAGCCATGTTTACCTAGGTCAGCAACACATAAGGTAGTATTTTGAGTGATAATTTGTGGCATCAGGTATGGAATTGTTTGCTGTGATATAACCAGACGATGGAATTGTTTTGGGCGGGGTGTCCCTGGAAGAATTTTGTATGCAATGGCGAGTTTTTCTTCTTTGATTTCTTTCTGAATAACAATGTTGGATAAAACAGGAAAACTTGAGGCAAAATGCGTTGCAATGCTGCTATGTGATATGAGCTCAGTTTTTGTAGGGATCGAGTGGCTTTGGGATCAAAACCTTGAATGATTTCTGAACTTGATTCCAACATCGTTCGGACAATTTTGATGGAATATTTTCCACATTCTACAGAAGATACAACGATCACGTGGCGTTGGCGAGATCAGAGTTTTAGCTTTTTGAGCCGATGCCAAGAATCAATAGCTATCATGCCATTTATTTATTCTTTTATTTTCGAGATTGACCATTGGATGCCTCAAGTCTCATAATGGTTTGTTTCTTGTAAGACGATCCCCGTGGGCAGCAATATTCAAGGCGAAACCTAACAAACATAAAGAAAATATTGATGGTATCAAGGTCTCTGGACTGGAAAGTTCCAAGGATCCTAGAACACATTCTGCTGTCCATATCGACTTCATTATAGACGTGCACACTTCACCTTAGGTTGTTGTCAAAAGTTCAACCTGGATCTTTGATGTTATCTGACATTGCGAAGACTTTCTTCGAACGAAGAGAATATGGCTCTATAACAAGATTTTCTTTACCAAAATGGATCAGTTGGAATTTTTCCTCTTTTAGCATGTTTTTTTCTTTTGTTTTCTTTTTCTTTGTTTAGGTTTGGTAGGGGGGGGGGGGGTTCCCGCCCATCGAACCACAGTAAATGGATCGGAATGGAGTTCTGTTCAGTCACAGAAAGCCTTTGAGGAATTTCTGAAGCCTAAAGTCGTCTGCAAATATTTTTTTTATTATTTATTTTACGGTTTGATAACATTTGCAATGTAAATAATAAAAAAAAAAGTGAGTCTAAACGCATTGAAATCAGGGGCCATTCGACATACAGACAGACATTAAGATATAAGCACGAATATAATTACATATACATGACAGTATTGAAGCGCGCAATTCCAGATCAAACCAGATCCAACCGATCTATGATCAAAGAAAATCCACCTGTGACCAACTTATTCTCTCAGTCGTATTCCTAAGATGACATTATCTGATCTGCCCTCCATTTAAAAGACGATACTCTATGAGTTAAGAGAGATTTGACTGCTGTTTCAGGCAAATAGAGCGACCACATCTTTAAAAAAGAGTCAGAATTGAACAAAAACCAATTCTGTTATTTCCATCCTGCTGATTCCATCCAAACATTTCAATCTTTCTTCTTTTCTTTCTTTTCTTTTTTCTCTTTTCTTTCTTTCTTTCTTCTTCCAATTTTTTTCTCTTTGTCTTCCGGTATTCTTTACTTTCTCTCTTCTTCCCTTAACTTCCTGGATGCCTTCTTTTCTTACTTCCTTTTCCCTCTCTTTCTTCCAATCTTTTTCTTCTTCTCCTCTTCTTTCTCTCCCTCCCTCCTCCCTCCTCCCCTCCCTCCTCTCCTTATACAATCATCAAAAGATCAAACTCGGGGCAAAAACGGAAAGAAAATGATTTAAAAATACGAGAAAAATCGCAGAAGAAACTGCTACGAAAAAGATGGTGGCGTTGTTGTCAATGTCTCTTTTGTGTTCTTTGGTTTGTTTGTATGTATGTATCTATACGGAAGCGTTATGGTAAAGAAATGTCAGCCATCATGAAGTGGTGAGGTGTTGCTGTTGATAGAGCGATGTCTGATCACAGCTAGATACACATACACACACACACACACACACTCTCTCTTTTCATATGAGTGTACGTGTGTGTGTATGTATATGTATATATGTATGTATTATCTCTCTCTCTTTCTCTCTCTCTCTCTCTCTCTCTCTCTCTATCTCTCTCTCTCTATCTCTCTCTCTCTCTCTCTCTCTTTCTATCTATCTGTCTATCTGTCTATCAATGTATCTCTCATCCTGACAGTCACACAAGACAATGCACCTTCTATATTAATTGAACTCCAACTCTTCCTCCGTCAGCTGTCTTCCTGCTCCCCATCGCTACTCGTCTTCCACTTACGTCCCTACAGAAATATTTACCAATTTCTTACCCCGGGTGTCAACGATCCTGCTTCATGCTGTGCAAGAACTGATAAGTTTTAGCCCCACTACCTAAACCTTATGTAAGGGCTTAAATTACAGGAAGAAAAAGAAAAACACTTCTTGCGATGTGGTTTCATTGCCAGGATGAGCCAGTTTCACTTAACTCGATTCCGATTCTTTCCCCCCTTTTCTCTTTCGCTTTCTCGCCCTCGATTAAATTGATTGTTCATATTGGCAATGTCTTCTTTTTATATGCCTTATGATGTGCGCCATGGGAAATTAAAAAACCTAGTTTTCGTCAAAACGATCATTTATTCCGTTCCAGAGACAACTGCAGAACTCGGTCAGGTTACAGGCGATGTATGCGACGCCTCACCAGAACGGTACTTCACTGGTTTTTGCCATTATTAAAAGAGTCGGTCATTTATCAGAGATGAATATCTAACAGTGAACTACCAAAGGAACTTCTGCAGTCACTTTGCCCTACTAGAAATAGCAAGCAAATACCATCCAATCTAAAAAACATCTGAAAAACCTTAGAAATACACTAATAATCCCTTCTGCTATAGGCACAAGGTCTAAAATTTGGGGGGAGGGGGGCCCAGGCGATTACATCGACCCCAGTGCGCAACTGGTACTTAATTTATCGACACAGTAAGGATGAAAGGCAAAGTCGACCCCGGCGGAATTAGAACTCAGAGCGTAGCGACGGGCGAAATACCGCTAAGCATTTCGCCCGGTGCGCTAACGATTCTGCCACCTCACCGCCTTAATAATAATAATAATAATAATAATAATAATAATAATAATAATAATAATAATAATAATAATAATAATAATAATAATAATAATAATAACAACAACAACGACTAGTAATCAATAATCAATGCTCAATAAATCAAATAATCACAGCATAAATATCTCTTCATATTTACTTATTTATTCATTTTCTCTTGATCTTTGAGGGTATATATACACCACACACATATACACATACACACGTGTCTGTCTGGGTATATGTGTGTGCGTGTGTGTGTGCGAAAAAATCAATACCTGCGTAATGTGAGAAATCGATGTCTACATAATACAGACGCAGATGCACGCACGCGCACACTCACACACACGCACACACACACACACACACGCACGCACGCATCGCACGCATATTTTAACATCATTCTTCTTTGTCAAAACGATTGCCGTTTATTTGATTGACTTCGATAAATGACGTCATTTGAGGGGAGGGGGAGAGAGAGAAGAAAGAGGGGTTGGGAGAGTAAAAGACGTAAAGAGAAAAGGAGAACAAGAGAGAGAGAGAAAGGGATTACGCGGTATGTTTCGAACGAAAGCTAAGCCATGCTGGAGCAACAGGAGGATCAGAAAAACTGGTCGTTTCCAGACGAGACATTAACATCAACACCAACATTATCACAATATCACTATCATCATCAACATTATTACGCCAAAAGCCTCACTACCGCCACCACCACCACCACCACAATAAGTATCACCATCACCACCATTACCTCCGCCGCCACTACTACCACAACCACCACCACAGTCATCACCAATTCCACAATCACCGCCATTAGCTCTACCACTACCACCACCACTGCCACCGCCACCGCCACCGCCGCCGCCACCGGCACCACCATTCCTCCATGGTCTCATGAAGCGATGCCATGTAAATCACTCTAATGGAATGTCGGAGAAATGTCTGCAAGTGGTAATTCCGAGTCCTTCCAACATTCCGACACAACATTGAACAGTGGCTGCAGCAGTTATCAGACAGAGCGTGAGGTATTTGGGAGGTGGAGGGCGGATCAAAGAAGGGGGGGTGTCCAGATATGGGGGAACGGTAACAGGGGGAGGTGAGTGGGAGGATGGAGGTGGGGCCCGAACATGCGGGGAGGGAGGAATGGAAACAAGTCGTTTTGTTCAGGAAGGAATTTCCCTTGGAAGTGGCAAGTGACGGAGGTGCGTGGGGAGAATAGTGGTGGTGGGAGGAGGAGAAGAGAGTGATAAAGTGGTGGGAAGGGGGGAGGGGAGATGCTGGGCATTGCGGTGATTGGCGGGGGTGTGGAAGAAATGCGTTTAAAGCCGGATAATCGCATTTATAAGAATAAATAATACAGAATTACAGGACATATTTAATAGTGCGTGCGTGTGTGTATGTATATATATATACATGCACACACACACACACACACACACACACACACACACACACACACACACACACACACATATATATATATATATATATATATATATATATAGAGAGAGAGAGAGAGAGAGAGAGGGAAAGAGACGTACACATGTATATATGTATAAATATGTACATATACACACATATGCCGACGCACGCGCACACATTTGTATATACAAATATACATACATATTCATATGAGCATCAACCTGCTTGGAAATGAGCGCTAAGGTCTATACATACATACATATATATATATATATATATATATATATATATATATATATATATATATATATATATATATATATATATATACGTATATTCAAATACACATATAGATATCTGCATACGTATATACGAGAGCTGAGATTACTGCTGGCTACTCATCAGCGAATCAAACCAGACACCACTCTAATGGCTATTCTAATAGCCAACATTCTATTTCCGTTTGGGTCTCTCTCTATTTCTTTTTCTCCCCCCTCTCTCTCTCTCTCTCTCTCTCTCTCTCTCTCTCTCTTTCTCTCTCTCTCTCTCTCTCTCTCTCTCTCTTTCTCTCTCTCTCTCTCCCTCTGTCTTTATAAATTCAAACACAAGCATACATACACATATATGAAGACAGGAGACTGGAGAACGTTTTGGTATTATTGATGCACCATTACACACGTTCCGTTTGCTAATAGGAGTTACTAAATTGTACATGGAGTAGAAAATAGGGAAGATGTCTCCGACTGGAAATTCTTTAGACGGAGAATCAAAGAATACACTTATGGATATCTCACACGAATGTAACATCTCCATACGGATTTGGAATAATGCAAGAAGCAGAGATTCTTCAAGACAACACAACTTAGATTCTAACCCTATGTATACAACCACACACACACACACACACACGCATACACTCACACACACAGAGATACACACACACACACAGGCACACACACACACACACATGATTATACTTGTGTGTGTTTGTATACAAATATATGTGTGTGCGTATATAAGAGTGCATATATGAATGTATGTATATCCAATGTGTGTATGGAGGTCTGTTTTATATAATTGTGTGTATATTTACATGTGTTCATATGCGTATATATATTCCTATATATATGTACGTGTATGTGCGTGTGTGTGTATGTATAAATATGAGTATGCGTATGCATGAGAAGGCGGATATATATGTGTGTGTGTGTATATTTATATATCTAAATGCATTTGTATTCATAGAGATATGCGTATATATGTATATACAAGCGTACACGCATTTGCATATTCATATATATATGGTTATATGTATATCTATCTGTCTACGTATAAATGTAGATCGATAGATATATATGTATATATATATATTATATATATATATATATATATATATATATATATATATATATATATATATATATATACATATATACACATATATATACACATATATACATACACACATACATGCATGCATGCATGCATACATACATACATATATACAAGTGTTCTTGAGCTTATTTTGTATGTTTTTATGTACATAAATGTGTGTGTGTGTGTGTGCATGGTGACATTAATGTCAAAGAAATATGGTACAAAAACTGGGTCCACCCAAAACTTTCGACTTTGTTTTCCTCTCCTCCCCTTCTCTCAATCCCCTCGACCATGATGGCCACCAATAATCCTGAATGTCAGTCATAATTAATCGCCGTAATTAACACCAGTTGATACTCCCCAAATGACAGCTGGATATTGGCCTTCCAAAGATTCCAGGGTCTCCTTCAACTCCCTGCCACAATCTGTAGGGCAACGCACAAAATAAGTGTCTTTTATGCCTGAGTTCAAATCCCGCCGGTGTGAACTTTGCCTTTCATCTTTCCGGGGTCATTTAGTACCAGTGAAGTATTTGCAGGGATCTCCCAAAATAGGTGACCTTTGGCCTGTGTCGCAGAATCATCAGAGTGTCAGACAAGCCAGTTTTTATTTCTTGTTCCGGCATTTTATTTACGTTCTGAGTTCAAATCCCAGCAAGGTAAATTTTGTCTCTTACGTTTCTGGGACCGACATAATACAATACCAGTCAGACGTTGCGGCTACATTCTTCTCTCAAATCTGAGCTCTCTGACTGTGTTAGAAATCATCATCATCGTCGTCGTCATCATCATCATCATCATCATTTTCAACTTTTCTGTAAGTTCCTTCAGTACCCTCAAATGCCCCTTTTTTCCCCCCTGGAAATACGTGGAGCATTGGCCTTTTGCCAAAGTAGTAGTAGTAGTAGTAGTAGTAGTAGTAGTAGTAGTAGTAGTAATTCGTGTGTGTGTGTGTGTGTGTGAAGGGCGGCGTGGCTTAGTGATGAGCGGTATCCGGTTCACGATCGTAAGGCCGTGTGGAGGAGGGTGTCTGTGTGACCACCCTCTTGGAGGATTTAGCGCATCAACTTAACTTCAGTCCATCTTATTCTATCGCAGGATTTTTGTCGAAGTTTTAAGGATATAAACAAAGCAGGGACAAACACACACACACACACACACACACAATTATGAATGTGCGCGGGCGTGTGTGTAAATAGGCATATGTGTGTATGCATACATAATACAGACAAATACATACACACACACGCATGTATGTATGTATGTATATATATTTATATATATTTATACATACATACAAATATATAGATAAATACACACACAAACACACACACACGCACTCACACGCACACATGCATGGAGGATTACGTCTCTATATCGGGCGTTTTGCCTTTGTGTGTGTGAGTGCGCTTGCGCCGCGATCGTTGGGAGTGTCACTAAGAAGGAGCTGCTCATGAAAAGAGAAATCTGGGATCCTTTGTAGGGTCCAGTTAGTGGGCGGAGCGATAGGGGGGCGGCGGGGGGGGGATGTATTTAAAAAGAAGAACACCTGGAGGTGATCCTCGCTGCTTCTGTCGAAGAGGCGGCGCCGCCGGAAACAACCAAAGAGGACGAAATACAGCTGGACATATTTCCTCGTTGAACTGAATGGTGACGCCGTGGCACGGGCACGGGGCGTTCGAACGTTGTCGACACCAAAGCTTAACGTCTTCCTTAGTCCTTTTATTAAGCATTGCCATTGACAATAATAATGATAATAATAATAATGAGTAGTAGTAGAATAAGAAGAAAAGTAGAAACATTTATTATTATCAATATTATTATTATTATTATTGTTATTATCATCATCATCATCATCATCATCATCATCATCATTATTATTATTATTATAATTATTATTATTATTATTATTATTATTATTATTATTATTATTACATGCTGTGGTCCGAAACTCTAAAGAGAGCTGAACACCATACGCTCTTCAGGAAAGAAACACACCCTCAGACAAATATCTCGGCCCTTTGCCTTTTTATACTCTAAGTGTGTGGGGGGGGGGGGGGGGATCCAAGCCATGGCTCCCAGTTTCTCTTTTGCTGACATTTTTTTAGCCACTTGGATATCAGAGGTTCTTTGTGCATTTAAACCGCTTCGAGATTCCATCTGACTGGAACTCCTCTGCGATGAATCAGCTTTCAAACATGTCATTAAAGAATTAGTAGAGATAATGTCTCAGGTTTGGTGACGACAAGTTTCTTCAGATCTCAGAAATCCTTTTCAGGACTCTTGTAGAAAAGAAGATTGCATTTTCCTTACAAGTCAACAATGCGATTATTACTAATCTGGGCGAAACCCTTGGCGCTTTCGAGGATGGCCTAGGTATTGTCTTTCGGAGGACTGTCAGACCCAGTACTACCATGGATAACTTCCAGAAATCCCTGGCTTGGAGTACTGTCGGTTCGAGATTAACTCTACAGGAACACAAGCGCTGTCAGACGACGGGACTGTTTGAGATACGCGCAGAGCGACGAAACCGTTCTGCACGCGCTCCTGCAGTCTCTGAGAATTGCTGACTTGTGGAACCGTTGTTACTGCATGTGGGAAGAGCACGCTTATCGCACGAATCCATCGTGAAGATCGCCCCCGGCATTAAAAAAGCAGAGCAGGCGATATTCCTCCGTCCAGTTGCGAAAGAGATCATGTGGTGGACGAGGCTGAAAGGTTGTAGGAAACGCATCTTCCTCCCCGCTCAAGCTCTCATCGACTTTTTTAAGTTCCACTTGGAACGGAAAGTGAGAGTGGAGAGGCAAGTGCTAACTCCTAATGAATTGGTGAAAAGATGGGTGACTGACGAAACTGGTTAGAGTGAATGGCCCTACTCTAAGCATGCGCCTATAGATTGAAGGGCAACAGTTGGGAGGAGGCTCGTGCCTTTGTTGTTCAGGGATCTCTAGGATTCCTTGATTGGCCCTAGCTGGAGTTCTCCTGTATCAGGACGCCTGCATCATTCTTGTTATCACATATTTTATATGTTGTATATACTTCCATCGCATCTCGTCGTCTTTTCCATTTCTTTCTCATCTTTTATGTAAAACCGTAAACAAATTGTTGTTTGTCCTTGTGATGTCCCCTTCATCTAGGCCCCTGTGGCTAATAAAAGAAATCATTATTTATTATTATTTATTATTATTATTATTATTATTATTATTATTATTATTATTATTGTTGTTGTTGTTGTTGTTGTTGTTGTTGTTGTTGTTGTTGTTGTTGTTGTTGTTGTTGTTGTTACGACCGCTTATTCCCCCTCTTCCGTTCCGTCATTGCCCCTTCCTTCACGTCTCCGATTCCCTTTATTTTAATAATTCTTTCACGAAAATTCCAAACAAAACATTTCAACTCTTACCTCACCCTATCACCTCTGCTACCACATCTCCCTCTTCCAGTCCTTCTTACTCTCTCTCTCTCTCTCTCTCTCTCTCTCTCTCTCTCTCTCTCTCTCTCTCTCTTTCTATTTAGCCCTCCCTCTTTCCCTTCTCACCCGTTTCCTCACCAACTTTTCTCTGTCGTTTTTACCCGCCCAGGCTCACATATACCATTATTAGTTACCATCATAATCCACATCATCACCGTCACCATCATCATCATCAGCATCCTTATCATCATCATCATCAACATCATCATCACCATCATCGTCACCATCGTCATCATCATCATCAACATCATACTCGTCGTCATCATGATCCTCATCATCGTCATTACCAACATTCCTATCGTCATCTTCCTCCACCTCCACCTCTTCCTCTCCTCTTCCTTACCATCATCATCATCGTCGTCGTCACCATCATCGTCGTCATCATCATCATCATCATCATCATCGTCATCATCATCATCATCAGTGTTGCACGTGGTTTCTGCCGGCGCTATCAGTTTACAGTTGTCAACGGGGTATATAATTATGGAGTTGAGTGGGTGTTGATGGACAAACATTACTGAGCTGGTCTGGGGGTGGGTGGGGTGAAGGGTACTAAGTGGTGGGGGTGGCCCGATTGGTCGGTGGAGGAGGAGGAGGAGGAGGGGAGGGGAGGGGAGGGGAGGGGGAGATAGGGGAGGCAGGCGTAAGGAATGTAGGTTGACGGTTGTATTGTTAATAACACTTGTGATACACGCACACACACACATGCATCGATGAAATGCACACACACACACACACACACACACATATATAACATATATAATATGTATACGTATATGCGTGTGCATTTGTGTGTATATATATTTATATACATATACATACATATATATACATGCGCACATACACACACATAGATAGATAGATAGATAAATAGATAGATAGATAGATAGATAGATAGATAGATAGATAGATAGATATACATATATATATATATATATATATATATATATATATATATATATGTATATGTATTCGCCATTCACCATGTATATGTATATGTATATCTATCTATCTATCTATCTATACAGAACGCCAATTGGTTACCTGAATCCTACAAATGCATAGAAATGGACAGTTTTCTTGAAAGCAAATTATTCCATAGAAACTGAAATTCCAGGGAGAATGTGTTAGTCACGGAATACTACACTGTAAGTCTTAGAATTGGGGTATGGGTATTACAGTTACTGTTTCAATACGATCGTTTCACCTATAGATGGTTCAGGCAAACCATTGACATAATTAATATGTAATATCGCAACATATTCCATAATCATTATTTATAATCGTGTTTGGTCTGAACCATTTTTCTGAAACGATCATATTGGAGGAATAAATGCAACACCCCCACCTCCATTCTTGGACTCACTATATATATATATATATATCAGTGAGATAGAGAAGGGGTAAGGAGAGAGGGAGAGCGCGGGAGAGAAAAAGTTACGGATAAATCGTGTGATTTGAAATCCAAACAAGCCGCCGGTATTTAGACCTTCATGTTTATTTCTCAATATCTGAAGGAAAATCCGGAGGATTTAATTGGTAAATGGGGCCCAGATATGACTTGGAACCTTGGTAAACGTAGCCCAGATACGACTGGCATAGTTTGCATAATTAGCCCTAATTATCAAGGGTTGCTTATAACTTCATTGGCAATTAAACTATCAACATAACCATCCCTTCCATTAAAACGCTTATCACTTTCATCATCATCATCATCATCATCATCATCATCATCATCATCATCATCATCATCGTCTTCACCTGCAGCAGCGGCAGCAGCAACATTATCGTCATCAACATTTTCAACAATACCTAACCCCCCCCCCCCCCCCACAATCAACATTATCAACACGTTAAAGAAAAGCACGAACGCTTGACTGGGATGGGTGGGGTGGGGGTGAAATGAATAAAAAGTCAAATAAAAAATAAGTGGCGATAAAAATAAATGAATCCCACCCCCCACCCCGAAAAAATAGATGAACAAACTACAAAAGAAACAAAAGTCATCCGACACCCACACCCACACCCCTGAATGTACGTGATCTTCTGCGTGCGTATGTATGTGTGGGTGTGTAGGTATATTCGTATCTGTGTGTGTGTGTGTGAATGTTTACATGTCTAACATAGTTCTGTGTTGTATGTGAATCCGTAGCTTTGTCAACATTCAACACCTCCACCCCTTCCTTTACCATCACCACCACGACCATCACCACCGACATTCACCCCCCTTTGCTTTTACTCCCCCACATCCACCCCCTCACTCACTATCCCCACCTACACCATCGCCCTCACACTCGCTGACATCAGAGATTTCTCTTCAACGCTTTCTATATCCCCGTCGTCACGAACGTCTATAAATACTCCACCACCACCTTCCCCACTCTCTATAACCCCCCCCCCTTCTCCAACACCCGCCAAACTGGCTAACTCTTGTAGGATTTATTTTTCGGCCTATTCCTCCACTAAGTAAATAAACGCAACATTCCTTCTGGCCTTTACACGAAACAAAATACATTTTGTCGAACTAACGATTGTATTTTATACCCACAACATCTGGCTATAAGTTGTTTCTTCTACGTGGCCTATTAATGTTCCATTAGATTCCATCTACAAGAACATTCACACACACACACGCGCACATCATTATATAACTTGTTGTGAAATCAAATTTATTGTGAATTTCGAGTCGGCCATGACATCAAGTTTCTTCTTATCAGCTCATCCAAGCAGCATGACTCTGATACGTCAAGTCTCGTCCAACCCGAACAGCAGAACAATCAACCATCAACTCTTTTCTTCTGTAAATTTCTTGAAGAAGGAATCCGAAACCTGAAATATTCTTTTCTACTCCAGGCACAAGGCCCGAAAGTTTTGTGGGAGGGTGAGGCTGTCGAAATCGACCTCGGCGGAATTTGAACTCAGAATGTAAAGACATACGAAAAACTGCTCAGCATTTCCCCCGGCGTGCTAACGTTTCTGCCAGCTCGCCGCCTTCCGGAGCCTGAAATATTGAAACAGCAGGTAATGTTACTTACCATAGACCGATATTGTTAAGTTTCCAAATCTGGCATCGATTTTGGCTTTCAAGAATATCTAAAACACGTTCGCGCGCATGCACATACATGCATACACGTACACTGACGCACAGTACTCAGAGTTTCCCAGCAAGCCATGGATGTGAAGTTATCCGACTTCCGGTCGGCAAACTACGCACGTGCTGAGGTTTGTCTGGAGCTAGAACGATTGATGGACTCTTAGTATTGTATGTCAGTGTTCCATGTTTGTGCAATGAATTAAACACGCAACTCAAATTTCAAATTTCCATGATATTGAGGTCGACTTCAATGATATCGAGCAAAAAAGCAAAACTGTGGTTTCTATGTCGATTCCATCTATCTATCTATCTATATATATATGTGTGTGTATATATATATATATATATATATAGAGAGAGAGAGAGAGAGAGAGAGAGAGAGAGAGGGAGAGAGAGAGAGAGAGAGAGAGGGAGAGAGAGAGAGATAGAGAGAGAGAGAGAGAGAGACTCACACATATTTATACAGGGCGGGCATATACGCACATAAACGTATATGATATATACAAGCGCGCGCGTATGCACACGCACACATGCATATATATATATATATATATATATATATATATGCATATATGTGTGTGTGTATACAGACACAAGTATGTTTATAAATATATTCTTTTATACGTTTCAGCCCTAAGGTTATGGCCATGCTGGAGCACTAACTATATTTATTTCTTTATTACCCACAGGAGGAGCTAAACATAGAGGGGACAAACAAGGACATTAAGTCGATTACTTCGATTCCAGTGCGTAACTGGTACTTATTTAATCGACCCCGAAAGGATGAAAGGTAAAGACGACCTTGCCGGATTTGAACTCAGAACGTAAGGACCGACGAAACGCCGCAAAGTATTTTGCGCCTGGCGTGCTTACGATTCGGCCAACTCGCCTTATTTATATATGTGTGTGTGTGTGTTTGTGTGTGTGTGTGTGTGTGTGTGTGTGTGTGTGTTTGTTTGTGTGTGTGTGTGTGTGTGTGTGTGTGTGTGTGTGTGTGTGTGTGTGTGTGTGTGCGTGCGTGTGTGTATACCTGTCGGGGATTGTGTAAGAGTAAATACATTCATCTACGTATGTGTATGTGTGCGTGTATTACAGAGACAAAGAAACAAGAAAGAAACAAACAAAAAGGAAAGAAAGAAAGGAAAAGGAAAAGGAAGAGTGAGTCGTGGCAAATGGCGCTGTTGTTGCTGCCGACGTCCATTGGCGAAATGTCGTCGTCTCTGGTCTCCATGGAAGCGACGAGTATAAAGGCTCTACCCATCTGTACCCGGACTTTGTAAGAAGCTGGGCGTGGGTAATTGGCGACGGAGTGTAGTACAGCTGTCATTCGCATTAACCCCCTGCTGGGGTAACTTTTATGATTGAAACTACCCGCCAGTTTATAGACCCTGACCTCCTCCAGCGCCCTCTCTTTTACTTGGGTTTATATGAAGTAACCAGACAGACAATGGAGACTCTGCCCACGAGATTTATCTGCTAGAAATAATAGCCAAGCGTCCCTCGAATCATAACTTACCCTGTTTAATACGTTAAACATACATTGGTTACTGTTAATTTAAATACCGGTCGCCGTAAAAAAAAATGGTCAATGCTAGAGGGGATAAGTCTACCAAGGCATTTTAAGGAAAATAGTCATTGGTTTGCTTGCTGCCATTCGTCGGACTATCCAACAAGGATTAGCAGACCGAAACTTCGAAGTTACTATCACAACTCTTCTTGTAAACGTATGATAAATATGGACTTTATAAAAAGATCTTAGTAATTCTTCATTTTAATGTTAAATTGTTTTTATCATAATTCGACATAAAAACAAACTTGGCAAAATTACTTTATATATGGATAACGCATACATATGGATAACGCATACATATGGATAATACATATGGATAACGCATACATATATAGAGTCATATACACATATTTATCCGCACGTAAACATATATGCAGGTATGGATTTGCGCGTATGTTTGTGTGTGTGTGAGAGAGAGAGAGAGCGAGAGAGAGAGAGCGAGAGAGAGAGAGCGAGAGAGAGAGAGCGAGAGAGAGAGAATGTGTGCGGGTGCGCGGGTGAGCGTGTGTGTATGTGTGTAATGCACTCTTCCGTTGCAAATGTCACATGACCACTCAACAACCAATCGTCTGTAAGCTGACCTTTAACTAGAACCTTCCACCAACGGCCTTTGCCTGCCCCCCCCTCTTTCTCTTTCACTTCATTACTACAGGACGGTGTTAAATATCAAATAACGACCTTACTTGACAAATGTTGTGAGTGCAAATCCTAGATGACTCTCTCTCTCTCTCTCTCTCTCTCTCCCCTCCTCCTCCAACATCTCCTCTTTCTCCTAATTGTGTAACTTGGGGACGTGCTCAGTGTGCCACCTGCCAGGCACATAATGACACACGTACGCAACTGTAGGGATTCCACACACAAACAGATCGATATTGATCTCGTTTAACGTCGCAGTCCTATCCTCAAACCAAACCCTGGTCCGTCCAGATGTTTGCAACTGAGTAAGCTCCACTAAAGGCACCCGAATTGCCAAAGAGTCAAGTCTACCCAAATAGGCCAAAGCAAGATTTGAACCCAGAATGCCAACAACCAATGCAAGTACAGCAAGGCATCCGCTCCGACGTTCTTGCAGTTCCACTACTTCACCGCCCAACACTCATCAGATATTATCAGCAATCAAAGAATGAAGCGCAAAGAGAACCACGGCTGGGATTTGATCTCAGAGCACTGTTGGAACAAATGTCACAAAGCATTTTATCGATGCTCTACCGACTCTGGCTGTTCACGAGATTCTACTAAACAGCATATTACAAGTCGTGGCCATGCTCCAGTTCACTATATACATATGTGTACGCGTGTGTATATGTATGTACACACACACGCACACATACACACACACACACACACACACACACACACACACACACACACACACACACATACATACAAAAAGACCCAATGAAGGATCTAGGTTAGAAACCGGTTCTTTCTCTATTGGCAAGAAATGTTGAAATAAACTGAATAATGGCATATATACATACTCACATGCATATATACATATATATATACATATACATACGCATACACGCAAATACAAATGTATATCTTAACAAATGTGGGTGTGCGTCCGCGTTTGGCCATACAAATGCAGAACTCGGCACAGTCTCTATATATTCATTCAAAGTTGATCATCCACTTCGTTCCTCATCTGTTTCTCTCGACATGAAATAACTCGGGTGACAAAGCGATAAATGAACGATTTGTGAAATAAAGGTACGAGGCGTCAAATGACTTGATTTTCATTGGTCGGCTCCTGTCAGGTGCTAAGTCTACGGAGAATGTAAGAGTGGCAGGTTGTTCACATATGAGAGGTCGTCAGATTTCTGTAGAGGTGGTCAGTGTGAGTATCACTTGTACAAGAGGGACAGATATGATAAAGGAGCCGGTGTAATCAGGTAAAACTGCTGGAGGATTAGAGATATCACCGAGTGTCTTTTGGCGGTTTACGGTTCTGATGGATACTTGGTGTACAGTTAAAGATTTTTCTGAAGAAATTTCGATTTATGCCTACGCGTGAAGAATTTCTCAGATTTTCTGCTTGTCACGTGGAAGCCTTCCTTTCAAAATGTTCTTTTCTATCAAGCATAAATAAATTGCCACTGTTTGGTGAATTTAAACAGGAGCTTGCAGTTTCGATTATATTGCAGTTAATAGAGAGCTAGTTAGCTTCCAGATGTATTAGGACAGACATGGTCACGTACGCATGTACTGATGTGTGTGTGTGTGTGTGTGTGTGCTATTAGACGTTGATGCTTGTGTAAATAGACATCTGTGTAGCTGTGAGTAAAGAGGTTTGGTGGAATTGTCAAAGACAGAGAGAAATAGAGACGGATATAATGACAGATAAGAGGGGAACAGACAGAGAGAGAGAAAGAGAGAGGAGGATGGATGGAGGAAAAGAGAGGGGGATGGAGAGAGAGAGAGAGAAAAAAGATAAAGTGACAGACGTGGTTAGAGGGAGATGGAAAACAGAGAGGATGAAGAGTGGATATGAGGGAGAATGAAGTATCAAGAATATTAGACAGACAGACAAACAGATAGGTAGATACATATATATATATATATATATATATATATATATATATATATATATATATATATATATATATATATATATATATATATATATATATAATATCAAGAGAAATACACAAAGATAGAGAGAGAGAGTAAAGAAACAGAGAGGAAGAAATTATTGAAGGGGGAAAATATGCAAAAGAAAAAAAAAGAGGAACAATATAACATAATGTAATGTGAATTAATAAAGAGGTTCGAAATGGGGGGAGTTGTGTGGGGTGAGTCGGGGATAGAGTTGGATGGATGGCCAGACGAAACAGCAACAACAACGACAACACGATTGGATAGTGGGGAGGCATGTCTGATATGTAATATGCTTGTATTGACACATTACATACATACATACACATGTACATATACATACGTGTGTGTGTGTGTGTGTGTGTGTGTGTGTGTGTGTGTGTGTGTGTGTGTGTGTGTGTGTGTGTGTGTGTGTGTAATAAATGAGGCTGCACAGCACAAGTATGTAATAATTAATACATTACTTAAGAGTTGTCTTCTCTTTCTCTGCTCTCCTCTTATGAAAATGACCTTTCATTCTTTCTCTTTTTTTGATGGAATGGGGTCTTTACCGTTCTCCCCACCTTTTTTCTTCTTTTTTTTGCTCACTTTTTCCCCTCCAAAACTGATTGTTGAGCAGACGACATGTGTCTGTTAACAATATTGCAGCCGACAATTTTTACTCACTTTGATTGTTATCTCATCAACATCTCGCTGTCATCTCGCTGTCATCTCAGCATCCAGTTGAGCCCTAAACAGCATGTGTTCATCTCATCCCTTTGGAATTCCACTCTGTAAACGACCGGCTACATTTCCTCACATTCATCTATCAGCACCATCATCATTGCCACCAAATAATTACTAATCTATGAACGTTCCTTTTTTGCTATATTTTTCTGTTCTAGTAAAATCCATTAACCTCATCAATCAAATCTTATCTTCGAATTCTTGCAGAACCGCTGTCGTCGGTGAGAGAGACTTGTTTCTTCGCTCTTTAGAATAAAGCAGACATAATACCCTCCACCAAACACATACACAGCACATATATAACAGACTCACACATACATACATACATATATATATATATATATATATGGGAGTCTCTATCATATCCATTCAAAAGGCTTTTTATCGTCCCCAGAATATAGTAGAAGATACTTGCAGGTGCCACGCAGTGGGACTGAACCTGGAACCATGAGGTTAAGAAGCAAACTTCTTACCACACAGCCGTATAATATATGTGACATTTTCCCATGTATAACGCATGCCATATATGATGAAATAGTGTTTGTGCTATCGTTCAAAGTTTTAGAAATAGCAACCAAATCTCTCTCAGAGTACATCTTAACGCCTTCAGAAATGCAGAGTACATTATACAATATCAGTCGTCAACCTCGACGATGATCATTTAGTTGTTCGACTGAAAGTTAGATGGCTGAGTACTCCACAGAAACGAGTTGCCGTAACACAATTCTCAGGCAACATCAGTGATAAGGGAGGGCGTTGAGCTGGCAGAATCGTTTGCACGCCGGGCGAAATGCTTCGCGGTATTTCGTCCGCCGTTACGTTCTGAGTTCAAATTCCGCCGAGGTCGACTTTACCTTTCATCCTTTCGGGGTCGATTAAATAAGTTCTAGTTAGGCACTGGTGTCGATCTAATCGACTTAATCCCTTTGTCTGTCCATGTCTGTCCCCTCTATGTTTAGCCCCTTGTGAACAATAAAGAAATAAATATGTGATAAGGGAGTTTTGAACAACAGGAAGAATCTAGAAGAAGAAAGAGGTGGGTGAGATAGAAGGCGGGATAGGGAAGATAGAGTTAGAGGAAAATCGACGGATGAAATGCGGCGAAGCATTTTGTCCGGCACTGTAACGATTCTGCCAGCTCGAAGCAAGAACTCCAGCCAACGGGAGAACTTCCAAGGTTTTACTTGACCTGCTAAAATTAACTGCCAAATCTTCAGTCAAACCTTGCCAACTTTAAAGAGAAGGATACATTAGACAATATAGTCCTCGATATACATGGGATGGTCACGGTTGAAATGTCTTTGTAATTAAAGGTTCGCTCAGTCACGTTCGACCTGGCTTTAAACAATAATTATAACAATAGCAGAAAAGAAACAATTCCGACGCCAATTGCGACATAGTTAGCAATTCCTTTTATCTGCAAGTTCTGGCCATAGCCACACCCAACAACAACAACAACATAACTAGAAAAATGACCGCGAGATGGCTGTAGGAACATTACATTGAACAGAAAACTGAACTCACTCTCTCGCTCTCTCACACACACACCCCTTCTCCCTTTTTCTCACTCTCTCTCTCACTCTCTTTCTCCTGACCACAAGACAGTTCATTCCAAACAGAAGGACACCCCAACCCCCACCCAATACTTCCACCCGAAATCGAAACCTTATTGTCTATGTGTGTGTGTGTATGCATGTGTGAATCTCTGTATGTGTGCGCGCGCGCGTGTGTGCGTGTATGTGTGTTTGATCTGACTGTGTGTATTTAGGCTCCACCATCAACTCCGCCGCCTCATATTTGCCGTATGTTGGTGCAATAAAAACCCGGTCAAAACCGGAAATGCATAATTCGAAGCCATTTGAACACAGCCATATTGGATGTTAAGTTGAAAGAGGAAGACAAGGTGGCGGCGCGGGAGGGGGGGATAATATTAGAGATTTTTGTAGGGTTTTTTTTTCGCTATTGTTATTATTGTTGTTGTTGTTGCTTTCGTTGTTGTTGTTGTTATTTTCTTCTTTTTCCAATGATCGTTCTTTTACTACAATTATCATTATTGTTGTTGTTGTTGTTCTTGTTGTTGTTGTTCTTGTTGTTCTTGTTACTACTATCACTGTTGTTGTTGTTGTTGTTGTTAATATTATGGTTGTTGTTCCTTACTTATGGTTCTTTTTATAGCTGTTGTTGTTGTTGTTATTGTTACAAATAGTGTTACCCCATCCGTCTCCTTCTCCTCCTCCTCCTCTTCTTACCCAACAATTACGCGAACCGGTCACCTCACTAATCACAACCTTAAATCCCAGTTCCAACGGCTGATCCACACTTCTAAAGTGGACGACGGACCATTTTTATGTCCAACCACGATAACTGCCACCACATCCACCCTTCTCTCATCTCTATCTGCCAACAACATCAGCTCATTAGGAGCAAACATCAAACGCTAATCCATTATCTCACTCCCCCTTATCTTCCTTCCTCCCCTTCCTCTCACCTTTATTCTTTCATTCCTCTCTCTATTCCTTTCAATCTGTTTTATATACATTTATGGACATCAGCCGCCACCACGCTTTTTCTCACACGCGTACATGTATATATGTACGCGTGCACACACATAATGCGCATGCGTATGCGCATGTGTGCATACTTACATGCTTATCCGAATATTCGTATTGATCCACCAATCTTGCAAACTGGTTAGATTTACATCCTCATATATCTGTACATGCAGATACACAAGCACATACATGCACACATGCCCATATATAAATATGTGTGTGCATGATTGTGTGTGTGTGTGTGTGTGTGTGTGTGTGTGTGTGTGTGTGTGTGTGTGTGTGTGTGTATGTGTGTGTAGTTTAAAAGGTGCTAATATTAACAATTATAAAACTGATTTGTCCATTATGAAACATGCGTCCCTCTACACTAATGGTTCTCAAAGCTGTGTTCCTGGTGTCTCGGAAAAAATTCAACATTCTATTACAGGCTTTTGCAATTTTGAACAAAAGGTTAGAATTAGTAAATTCTTTCAGGCGCGTCCATCGATATTTAATGAGGAATTTCCAGCTGCCAACTGGTTACAACAGTTTATTTCCTATAGAATGCATTTGCATGACCTTGAAAGTTGGTCATGTATTGAAAAAAAAATCACTCATCAGCATAACTAAAATAGCAACGACGATGTTCCTTGATTTTGTGCATTTTATGTCTTCCATGCGTTCAGTCTCAAATATCACGTACTTTGCATGTCAGTAGTCAAATACCTCACATGTTCTACGCGTAAAAATTGAATAGATACAGGTATGGCGCATTTTCTACTGGTTTCAAAACAGCCAATCAAATATTGATGTCTATTTTGATGTGTTTACAAAAGTGCAACTAGCAGAGACTTATCTGTTAACTACGAGTCATGTCTTCTCACTGGAACCAAGGCCAAAATTTCTTGTACATACAACAGCAAAGCAGTAGATAACGCCGTCAACATCAAACGATTCCAAAATATTCTACAAAATAACGGCTACCCACTACTTTTCGACAAACGTTCGCATGCGCATATCTACCAAAGGAAGGCCAACACTGTCAAAATTAGCATGTGCTTCCTGAGCCGACCATATTTGAATGACATTGCCACAACTGAAATCCACCGAATGATCTATAGAGAGAAAGTGATCATATAGATGGTGCATGCCTCCTTGTCCTTGAAAAGATCCCTGTCTGACAGCAAGAGGGCATGCGCACTAACCTGTCTGTCTCCTAACAAGACATTCACACTAACCCGTTGCACCATCAACCATGTGAACATATGTTCGATGCCCCATATGATGTACCATATATTCTACAATATATTCGTGAATGCCATTGGTTAATTTAAGGAATACAAAATATGAAACAGACATCCAAGAATCTTTTCTAGTTTTATTTTAAATAAGATTGGCATAAGACCAGAATAGGATCAAAGAAATGCCGGAACGAACAGATTTTTTCCTGAACGTCAAATTAAAACACTTTGTTGTTTTCTCGCCCGTCTCTGTCTTTTCTTTTTGTATGATTTTAAACCATATAAAATAAACGCTTCTTATCTCAGACCTTCATCTTTCCTACTTTCTTCTCGGGTTTTTGCCACTTCTCATGAATCACTTTACCACCACTTCACCCGGATTACCACTGGAACTTTATGATTCTCGGATTCTACGATCATGGGACTTACTGTACACTGGTGTTCATTTGTATATAGATTTAATTTGATACACAACTGGTGACTATTCTCTTGTATCTGGTGAAACCACGAACGTGGTACTGTGGCTGTCATCGCGTATTTATTTTGATTTGGGGAGACATAGGAATAAATGGGTGGGGGACGGATGTTAGGACAAGTTGTAACACGTTATAATATTTAAGATTAAGGGCCGTTTGCATGGGATTAGCTGATTAAACAGATAAAAGAGACTGAAGGCCACAGAATAGGGGAATGGATACATTTAAACAGACTTTGTGTAAGTCAAACAATGTTACATGGGGATGGGAAGGGTGGAGGAACGGGAGGAGGAGGAGGAGCATGGGAGAGTTATAAAGAGAGAGAGAGAGGGGTAGTTGTGAGGGTGTCTAGACTTTAGCACTACTGATATCTATGGAAGGGGTTCAGAAATTAAACAATGGGTAATTAATTAAGAACTGACAATTAATTGATATGTGACAATGACGGCGACAGAGACGAAGATGATATTGATGAGGATAACAATGATGATGATGATGATGATGATGATGATGATGATGAGGGGGGGGGGAATGAAAGGATGATGATGGTGGTGGATGATGATGATGATGATGATGATGATGATGGTGGTGGTGGTGGTGGTGGTAGACGATGATGATGATGATGATGGCCGATCGGTCATTAAACAGCAACAACACCAATACAGCAACGTTGATAATTATGTTGCAATAAAAGATTTACAACAGTTCCGTAATGACATACAGACAGAATGGGGAGGGGGAGGGGGAAGAGGAGAGAAGAGGAGGGAGATTGTATGTAATATTGTTTCAGACAGTTTTAATGTTGCTTTAATATGAGTTATGGCGGCGGCGGCGGTGACGACGATGATGATGTCGACAACAACGATGATGATGATGATGATGATGACAACGATGATGAAAATGATGATGATGATGATCTTTCAAATAGTGAAGATGTTGCTGATATCAATAGCATCATCATCATCATCATTACTAAGACGATGATAATTTTGATGGTTAGGGTTGGCGAGTAGGTAGCAGTAGTGGTGGTGGTGGTGGTGGTGGTGTTGGGCCAAATAGAAAAAGATAACTCTGATGACAAGGTATCACTAAAACTACAATAAATTCGTCTGACCGCTTCCGCCCCCCCCCCGCCCCGCCCCCACCTCCATTCCCTCGTTCTCCGCCAACCAACTCCAGCATGACCATCACCACATCAATCACCACCTGCCTTACATCAAAAGCACCACCTCCACCGCCGTCGCCACACCATTCACCATCTGCATCGCCATCAGCACCAACGCCGACATCGCTGCAAAACAATAACAATAATTACAACAACAACAACAGCACTGGAGTTAGCGCCACCACCACCACCATCACCACTACCACCACCACCATCACCATCACCACCACCACCATCACCACTACCACCACCACCATCACCATCACCACCACCACCATCACCACTACCACCACCACCATCACCATCACCACCATCACCATCACCACTACCACCACCACCATCACCACTACCACCACCACCATCACCACTACCATCATCAACACCACCATCACCATCACCACCACTATCACCACCACCACCACAAACACCACGACCATCATCACCACCATCATAACCACCACCACCACCATCAACATCATCATCACCGCCACCACCACCACGGCCACCACCAATTATAATACTCCATCAACATCAGTTTCCATCTTCCCTAATCACAACCAGTATTAACCCGTTAACAACGACGACGACGATGACAATGACAACTTTCCCCCCCGACCTCCCCCCTCAATGCGACTCCATTCCACCCCCTCCAACCACTGCCTCCACCACCACCACCACCACTCACCCACCAATGACTCGCCAATGACGTTTTCGGAGATTTTTCTCACTTTTTTGTCCCAGGTTTTTTTTTTATTCCATTTCGTATATTTTTTTTGTAGTTCGAACGTGTATTCGTTCCGCTTGGTCGAGTAGATGTTTCGGTTGGCTGCCTTCAGGAACCCCCCTCTGCAGGCTGTGAGAGGGGAGAGAAACAGCCTGGAACCCGTATGACAAGTGAAACGAGACTGTTGTCTACGGCAAGGGACAATAACATAACGCCCTTCCTCTCAAACAGATAAGGTGGTATGGTGGGGAGAGAGGGGGGAGATTTCCAGCTTTACGTACAATTCCGAGCTACGTAATGCTTAAAGGACATTAAAGCTAAAAAAAAAATAATAGGAGCAAAGAAAGGAAAAAAGAAAAGCAAAAACAACTACAAAAACAACAATAGTAATAATAATAATAATAATAATAATAATAATAATAATAACGAGACGGCACTGGGTTTTGGGCGTGATGCTTTTATTAAGTTATGAGGGCAGATAAATAAATATGAAGGAAAATGATGATTGCTTCTGTAGTATTTGAGTCCCGACAATTAGGGGTGGGGGTCATCTCTTAGATGACACACAACTGAACGCACCGAGTTCAGTGTAAAGGGGAAAAAAGGGGGGAAAAAACTGGGTTATCAGGGGTTTTTTTTATGAGATGAAGTTGAATGGTTTGTAGGTTGCAATCAGATTCGCTCACTTTATTATCGCTCTCATATATATATATATATATATATATGTATGTATGTATGTATGTATGTATGTATGTATGTATGTATGCAAGATGTATCATATACTATTTTTATGAGGAAAAGATTGACACTGACTTCCAAGTTGTTTCGGATTTCTTGCCTTCGTCAGAATGGCCTTCTGGCATGCATTGCATTCAAAGGTGTGCACAGACATATAAGCAGAGTAGATGGTGGAGGTTCGTTTTCCATGCATTCACAGATGAGATTTGAGGCCAGCAAAAGACAGGCATGGTCTGTCGCAGACTGTGCACACAAAAACGCCATTGTCAATCACCTTCTCGATCGTTACATTCTCCCTCAGATCTCTTTTGAGTCTTACTTGCGTTATCCTGGTCTCTCAAATGATTTAACTTCTCTCCACACCTTTGTTGGCAGGTGTTACTGCTCTGGATCAGATTAGACCTTGGTACGATAGGGGCAAAGAGACGGTTCCACGCTTCCCAAAATCTTTAAAGAGCCCCTCGACAGGATGCACTTTAAAGTCGTATCCAGGACATACATACATACATATGCATGCTTGTTTGTATGTATATGTGTGTGGGTGTGTCGATACATATATATATGTTTATATATATATATATATATATATATATATATATATATATATATGTTTGTATACATATATATATGTGTGTGTATATATATATATGTATATACACACATATATATGTGTGTGCATGTGTATGTGTGTTAAATAAAATGAGACAACAAAGCCATCGTATATATGTATGTATATATATATATATATATATATATATATATATATATATATATATATATATATATATATATATATATATATATATATACATATACATATGCATGAAAACATATATGACGGCATGTTTACACACACACACACATACATACATATCAATGTAATGCAATATATTTGAAACGATACGCAATATAATTAAAAATGAATAAGCTACAACAATGCAAGTCGAAAACATAAATTCACTTCCATATATCTATGTATACATACGTACGTACACACACTCACACACACTCACACACACACACGCACACACATATATATATACATATATATACTGCATATATATATAAATATATATACATACACATCACCATATATCCGTTTCCTTAGTTTTCCTGTCTAGACAGATTTTGATACAATCTTATTTGTTTATTTAACTTAAATACATTAAATTTCATATATATACATACATACATACATACGTGTGTATATACTGCGAATTCTTTCACTTCTAGAATTTCTCTTCCCCGTGTTCGTTTCTCTAATTAAAACAAATTCTAAATCAGTTTAATATTTCAGATTTGTTCTAAATCAACCTTTTGTCCTTCACCAGACTCGAGTCCGTTTCTTCAGCTCCGACTTTCTTCCGGAATATCTTCTCACACTTTGGACAGACGGTGCGGGAATCACCAAAACAAAAAAAAAAAAAAAAACGGAAAAAGTAAGAGACCAAACTTTACTTTTTATTCGTTGATGAACTCGTTATTTTTACTCAGTAATCCAGAGAAATGATGTTGAGAAGTTTTTGTTAGTCTCTCACACAATGTGGATTTCGATGTTTGAACGATCGAGTTTGGCAGTTTGTTGTGATCAAGACTCGGTCTCTGCATTCAATTTGGTCTTCAACAATTATTGTAGGCACATCATCATTTGTACGTGTTTCCCAGACCTGACCCAGAGCTAGAAACCAACGCCTTCACAATCCGTGAAGGTCAACATAGGCCAGAGCCATCATCCTTCTCGGATTAAATATATATTTTAAAATTCTCGGAATCAACAGCACTATAACGTCGTAGCTGCTGTTTAACCCCAAGACAACCCACCACAAATGTTTCCCATCCATGACCATCATGCCATTTTAGATATAGATGATCTCAGATTATAATATCCAATATGTCGTTTATAGGCGGTGTAGTTTGACTGCTATGTTTAGCAAACCAGAAGAACACATTGAATCCGGCTATCTTTAAAAGTGGTTGGTCGAGGACGAGATGACGTCATCGGGTGAATGAGACCGGTGTGTTTAATAGAGCATAACGAGCACCTGGGGGTAGGGAGAAGGGGGGGTCTCTATTGGCCTCAGCCCCTCTCCATGGTGACGACGTAATGTGACGTCATCTGGTTGTGTTGTGTAGTGCAGGGACACAAATAGAGGAGACAATACACGGATAGGAGTTAGTTCAATGTGTTTAGGGGTCATAAGGTCACGGTCAAATCAATAGCTGGGAAGTAGCGGGGGGGGGTGGAGGTACAGTTTGCTGAGGGGTGAATGGGAGAGTAAGGTGGGTGGTGGAGGCTATTTCTAAAGGTTTATTCAAGTTGTAAATAAATACCTGTTTTTATTTCAGGACAAGAAAGTAAATTTAACGAAGACAAATATAAAGAGAAAAAGTATCGGGGAAAAAAGATGGCGGCAAAAGAAGAAGAAGGAAAGGGGAGTAGAGTAGAGAAAGAGGGAGGGGGAGGAGGAAAGAAAGAAGAGGAAGAAGGAGGTTAGTTTGTATGAGAATGAAAGAGGAAAGACAAAAGGGGTTGAAATTTGGACGGCCATGATACAGAGAAATTCTGAGATTGGTCTCTTCCCCCACCCCTCTCTCTCATTCTCTCTCTCTCCCCATGCACTCACACACACACACACACGCACACACACATACATACATAGATACATACATACATACACACACGCACACAAACACAAAACTACATACGTACATGCATACATACATAAGATCGAGGTGAAGCAAAAAAGTTAACTTCGAGCAATCCGTAGTAAATATATAAGAAAACAACTTTTCGGGGCCAGGAGTGGTTTATTGAGACGGAAAGATGCGGATCATTTTTCTTTATCAGAGAACGATGAGCTGAAAAGAAGTTCTTTTTATATTCCTCGGCAGGTGACCAAGGTTGACGAGTGGCAGTAAAAGAGAACAAGAGTTATGGAATGGAGTATGGGAAATCTGGACTACGTATGTTTGATAGCAAGTGGAACCTCAGAAGTGGTAAAATCCGATTGAGCATTCGATTAAAGGCTATATTGTCCCAAGGAGGTACATGTTAACTCAAAGAGGATTCCGTCAGAATATCCTCTTTGTGTTAACATGTGCCTCCTTGCGACAGTGTAGTCATTAATCGACTCAAGATATCCTTGGCCTGAAGAATAGCCGGCGGTATAACCCTCACTTGGATTTTATCATTTCTGAGGTTCCACTCGCTATGAAACACTTTGGGTAAAAGAAAATACAATTAATTATGATTTTATTCAGCATATCCCCCCCCCCCGTCTCAGATTCCCGCCATTATTGCAGCGGTCCTTCAGTCTTTCTAAGCCCTGTAAAAGAACTGGGAAGGTTGGGCCTCCAGCCAGGCCTTTCACGATACTCTTCATGCTAGGAACTTTCTAACACCCGCTTGTGTGTAGAGAGCTTAAAATCTAATTGTTGGTGTGCAACATCGCCGCACAAATGAAACAAAATTAATCTCCGAATTAGAAACGGATTTAATTACCTAAACATTTGCAAGGTTACACACTCTATGTATGTCTTTTTAAGGCGCTTACTGGCGCTTATATATATATGTATATATATACACTGGCGCTTATATATATATGTTTGGGCTTTTTAATGATTAAAACAACTGGGGTTGTTTGTTTTTTAATGAAATTTGTGGTACATATATGGACGTATGTACGTATCTATGTAGGTATATATGTATGTTTATATGTATGTATAAATTAATGTACGTATGTGTAGGTATGTATGAATGAATGTATATATGTATGTACGTATGCATATATGTATGTATATATGTACGCATGCGTGTATGTATTTACATACGTACGTATGTATGTATGTATACACGCATGTATGTATGTGCGCATGTATGTATGTATGTATGTATGTACGTAGGTAGGTAGGTACGTACGTAGGTAGGTACGTATGTATATATGTATGTACGCTTTCGTAAATGTATGTATATTTCCATGTCTCGAGTTTTACAAGAGAAAATGAGTTTGGTGTGAGAGAGAGAGAGAGAGAGAGAGAGAGAGAGAGAGAGAGAGAGAGAGAGAGAGAGAGAGAGAGACATGAGTGTGAGGAAGAGGGAGAAGCTAGAAATAAAGAGAGAGAGAGAGAGAGGGAGAGAGAAAGTGGGAAAAGATGCGTGTTCAGAAAGAATTACCTTGACTGTCAAGTCAGGTGTGGACTGCGTTTATTAATTAACACAAAAGGAAGGTGTGAAAGAGTGAGTCACTGCGTATTATAGCGATGGTGTCGGCGGCGGCGGGGGGTGGGGGTAGTGTTATCTCTAGTATTTTCTCAGTATTCTTTCAAGGTATATTTATAGGTATACCACACACACACACACACACACACACACATATATATATATATACGCGTCCACATACAAACACGTGCACTCGCGTGCGCATAAACTTAAATCTGTCGTAACTTCAAAGTAAACAACGCTTTTTCTGTAAGAAACGAAATAGAAGAGAATAAGATAAAAGTGACTGGAAGTTTTCATGGGAAAGAAATGGTAAACTGTAACAGCAATGTGTATGGCTCGAAGAATAGGACAGGGTTACTGCAAACATATTGTCTAGAAAGAGTATAAAATGAATGGTGATATGGTGAGGAATGCGTCGTAAAGAAAATAACAAAACAGGAAATAGACAGAAGCAGATCTAATAACGGAACATTGGTTCAAGAATGTCACCATTTACCTCTGAGATTTGTTAACAATTCCACCATTGTAGGGAGAACAGGAGGAATAGATTAGATCTACATGAATGGTTGTCAACTGCCTTCCCTCCTGTTATTGTTGAAAGAATAGAGAAACCACCCAAACTGAAAAATTAACGCTTAGCAACCTGATAGAAAATATCTCTTACAAGAAAGATATTGGCTTCAAATTTTAGCGCAGGGCTGGCAAGTTCGGTGGGGGGGGGTTATTAGTCGGTTATACCGACCCCTAGTATTCAACTGGTACTTATTTTCTCGACTACGAAAGAATGAGAGACAAAATCGACTCCGTCGGGAGTTGAACTCGGATGGGATAGTCGGAAGGAATATCGTTAAGAATCTTTTGCGGCGCGGTAACGATTCTTCCGCCAACAATATCAAAATTGAGTAAATTGGCGGCACACAGGAGGAGCATGCAGATCTTCAGAGCAGCGACTAATCTACCAAATTATACAGGAAGGAACTGTAAAGAATCGTCGGAACTCTTTGCTTGGTCCAAATATGGAATGTTGCGTTTTGGAGGAGAAGACGAGGAAAACTGAAATCCACTCACAAGGCTTTGGTCGGCCCGAGGCTATAGTAGAAGACACTTGCCCAAGGTGCCACGCAGTGGGACTGAGCCCGGAGCAATCAAATTTCTCTATAATTAAATATGCAAATTGTCTAATTGT
The DNA here is from genome assembly GCF_046866305.1 of Octopus bimaculoides. Classification (NCBI taxonomy): domain Eukaryota; kingdom Metazoa; phylum Mollusca; class Cephalopoda; order Octopoda; family Octopodidae; genus Octopus; species Octopus bimaculoides. The sequence continues at coordinate 1,151,108 of NC_142938.1, read as the reverse complement.
AAATTCAAATCACTAACTTGCAAATAGAATAAAATAATTGGTCAAATTGTCTCGAGAGGCGAGAGAGAGAGAGAGAGAGAGAGAGAGAGAGAGAGAGAAAGAAAGAGAGATGATGATGATGATGATGATGAGGATGATGATGATGATGATGATGATGGCTATGAGTCAATCTGGTGCAACAAAAGAGACATGTATTTGTCTGAAACAAACAGCCATATTCATTGCGTTTTGTAAGTCTTGTTAGTGTCACGGATTTTAAATCGCTGACTTGTCATCGAGTTAAGATTACAAAAGATGTTGTTGTTGTTGTTGTCGTTGTTGTTGATGATGATGATGACGTTGCTTTAAAGGTGATGGTGACGGTGATGCTGATGTTATGGTTGATGTTGCTCTGGTTGTTGTCGATGATGTTTTAGCAGTTGTTGTTGTTGTTGTTCCTGCTTCTGTTGTCGTCGTCGTCGTCGTCGTCGTCGTTCAGACCAAATGCTCCCTGATCAAGCGGACACAATATCAAAGGCTTACCAACCGTAACCATCCCGTCTTTTCACACCTGGGCTCACATTCTCCAATGTGTCCTTCACTCAAGTCGACAAGATATACTGTCAGGAAGATTAGGCTGCAATCTTTAGCTTGTTAAACGACTCTATAGTGACTCCAGTGACAGATACTGAAGCTCACACACACACACACACACACACACACATATATATATATATATATATATATATATATATATATATATATATATATATATATATATATATATATATATATATATATATATATATATATATATATATATATATACATATATATAGATATGTACTTATATATATATATATATATATATATATATATATATATAGAGAGAGAGAGAGAGAGAGAGAGAGAGAGAGAGAGAAAGAAAGGAGGGAGGGAGTGAATGTATGTGTGTGTGTGTGTGTGTGTACCTTTACAAAAAGATGGGATTGTCACGGCCAGATTGTCATTGATGACAGCGCTAGAGATACCAACCACGTTATTTGCAAAAGTAAGTAGAGTTATTACGACATC
>NC_142938.1:1117555-1120055 GCF_046866305.1 Octopus bimaculoides | reverse complement strand
GTAGGGTGTTGGTCTTATTAACTTTATTATTATCAGATTTATTCTCCTCCTCCTCCTCCTCCTCATCATCATCATCATCGTCGTCGTCGTCGTCGTCGTCGTCGTCACCATCATCATCATCATCATAGTCGTCACCATTAACTTTCACATGATGGTTCTGTCTGCAAGAAATAGCAGCAAATTCTCTCAGAATCTTTCAAAATCATAAATAAGGAAGGATACATTCCAAAACGTAGTCCCACAAGTCCAACAAGTCCCCAAATATAAGGGGCGGTCAGCGAGGGCTAACCCAGGGCTGAACAGTGGGTCTCCAGCTAGAAACAGTAGTTAAATTCCCTTCAAATCACAACCTAGAGTCTCAAAAAGCAACGTGAAAAATGGTGAGAGTAGTCCTAGGTATACATAAGGACGTGATGGTCATTACCAGAGCGCCTTAGATCATAGACTAGCTCCAACAGAGCTTTCCTGGGGTTAAATAAACAATTATGACAGCAACATCGTCTCCACCACCACCATCACCGTCATCATCATCACCATGACCAACATCAACACGACCCACTCCCCTACCCCCTGATTATCCCATTCTATCACCAGTATCACCATCATCACCATTCTCATCTTCATCATTATCAGCATCACGATAACCACGTAATCGTCATAATCGCCATCATAATCTTTGTCATTATCGTCGTCGTCGTCGTCGTCGTCGTCGTCGTCACTACCAACTTTATTATTATTATTATTATTATTATTATTATTATTATTATTATTATTATCATTATTATTATTATCATTATTATTATTATTATTATTATTATTATCATTATTATTATTATGGTTTGTCTCAGGTTCGGTCTTATACCTGGTAGGGATTCTGTGAATAGTGGGTTACTACCTGTAATCTTAGGTGTCCACAAGTTTTCAGCAGTTTTTCAAGTGCTTACAATATCCCCTGATAATCCTTGCTATCCCCAAGAGACAAACTTTCTGTTAAAGCTCTACCGAGCATTCTGTTTCAATCTCCTTCAGCCATTTGTCTATATGTTGGCTTTACTGTTCCAATAAATACTGCGTTATTGTTTTACTCTTCAGGACTTTCGGTCTTGTTTGTTCTGGTAGATTCTGTGAGAGCGGACAGCAACCTTCTGTCAGAGGTCTCTCAGGCTCTCTTTCCACACATTATAAGCTTTGATACTTGGTTGTTAATTATCGTGGGAGACATTCAACATCTAAGTACCAATCTCAACATCCTTGCTGTCCCCAGCAGAGCAGTTTTTTCGGGGGCTTGCTCTGTTTTCATGTCAATTCCAATTTCTTTGACATATTTCTCGAACTTGGTTCCTAGTGCTCCCTGTGCCCCTTCAACTACTGGAATGACAGACACTCTCCTCATAGTCCACCAAACACTTTTCCCTTTAACCAATTCCTGATGAACTTCTTCATGTTTCACTTGAAAAGGAAAATAAGGAAAGAGAGAGAAGTGTTGTCTTCTAACGAGTTTGCTGAAAGGTGGATGAAAGTGGCGAGAATGGAGCGAGTGAACTGGTCTACGCTGAGCATACGCCTGTAGTTGGTTCATGTGTATGTATGTGTGTGGGGCGGGGTGTAATCTTATTAATACGTTATGGTCTAAGAATATGTTTGTTGTAGTAACTTTTGTCTTGCGGTCAACGTCGATCAAAATAGCAAAACTTTTTGTTCCAGTTTATCACATACGATGTAGATTAAAATGAGTGTATTATAATTCGTTTTAAATTAAAATAAAATCCCGTCATTTTGATGACTTTCTTAATACACATTCTCAAAACACAAATGTTGTTAATAGATTATTCTCAAAACCAAAATTTATCATCTCAAATATTCGTTGTCAGGACAACGGAAGAATAATTGGACTTCACAGGTAACCCAGCAACAACAATTAGACGGAAATGAAAACTCTGAATCATAGGGAGGGGAATAAAATTTAATAAATTTCTTCGATTGGCTACCACTATTAACTGTTCAAAATACAACGACAGCGGTAGGGGTGTCTTTTCGCCACCACGTAATGGTCAGTTGATATGTTACTTATAGTTCGCATTCAGTGATGTGTTACCTAAAAGCAGTTAACTCCCTACCAAAATGGTTTCTATCAACGCTGTTTTAATATCTGCCATGACAATGAGCAATAGGTCCAAAATATTGATATATTAAATTGAATGTCATTTATTTAGAACAAAACATTAGAATCTCTCATTGTTACTGGCTTCTTCAAATTCCAGTTTAAAAACAAAATGCCTTTTAATAGCTTTCCTAAAGCCCAAGGGAAATCGTACATGCATATCTATCTACCTATCTGTGTGTGTGTGTGTGTGTGTGTGTGTGTGTGTGTGTGTGTGTGTGTGTGTGTGTGTGTGTGCAAATGAATACGAATAAATGATGCTTTGTCTCAGGCTGAAGCTGTGCCCCCACCTCAGATATTTTGCAAGATCTTCTAAATCCATTGCAACGCTGGATATAT
>NC_142938.1:1107555-1115055 GCF_046866305.1 Octopus bimaculoides | reverse complement strand
TCTTTTCTTTTTCCATCTCTGAGGTAAATGTTTTGTTTAGTATAAAGAGAGAACAATGGGCAACAGCATTCCAGGTGAGACTTAGCCAATATATCACGCTCTTTGGACTGAAACGTTCTAAAGATTCAGAGCATATTCTACAGATTGTATCGACTTTATTGTTGATCTGTGTATTCCATCAAAATATGTCTTGTATAATCAGTCTCAACATGTTCCAGCAGATTAGAACGTGGCCTTGCTAATCACATGAATATTTTTTTTAAAAGAAGAATTCCGTGATTCCGTTGAAGACTTTGCTGAAATCATCACTCTAGCCACTAGGCCACAGGCCTTCACACACGTGCGCGCGTGCGTATTTATAAATTTTCACATAGTAAAGGTTGGCCATAATGCCAAAGTTTCGGCTTGTTCGCATTTATCTGAGGAAGTTAAGAATGTTAATTAATAAACGATGCAAATTTCAAATATGCACTCTACTGAAAAGAATTCAGTAGGCTTTCGTTTTAATGTTCATTCGTTTTTATTATAACCTGACATAAATGCGTGCGTGTCCTATCTGAGGCCGTCTCATAGCCTAAAGGCCTTTATATATAAGTATATATCTATATACACACCAACTACTTATGTCTTGTCCTTTTTCTGTCGTCGTTTATCACTTGTTTATGTTTTCCCCACCATCCGCTCTCTTATTCCAGCAGCTTTTTACTGCTGATGCAGCAAAATTGAACAATCTCATTGATAATGACGCAAAATTGTGATGGTTTTTGGCCGCTAACTGATGAGGGATGAACATATCCATGTATCGTTTGTGATTTTTCTGTGTGTTCCTTTGTTGTGCATCTGTGCAATTGTCTATTCAGATATATATATATATATATATATATATATATATATATATATATATATATATATGAAAAATACATACATATTGCTAAAGTACAACACCGGGTGTTTATGAATATGTATACGGAAGTCGTGTACGTTTCATATTGTATGTAACTTCAATAAAAAAAATGTGTTTGTGCGCGCGCACGTGCGTATGTGTACACGCAGCGTTTATTTATGAACGTAGTAGGCATGCACCAAATAGAAATAGTTGTATGACTTTCTTATGTTTAAAGTATTTATCAATGAAGGCAAACATTTTAGATAAGGGGATATTGTTGTAAATATATTCATTATTTCTTACCACCATTTAGGAATCCGAGTTAATGGAGTATGAAGTGTCCTGTCTAGAAAGAGAAAGATATGCCTACGGTAGGTTCGAACTCTCGACTTGGTAGTCCAGCATCTTACTCTAGTAGCCTTTAAGGCCCCACTTTTCTCGATAAAAGTCTATTATGAACCACGTATTGGTTTTCGCATATAATTAAATACCTCACCAAAAAGTCCCTATGCCCTGGAGGGCTTCATTTAAAGAGACACTCCTCGAGCAGTCTGAAGTACGACTTATAATTTCTGATAATTTCTGATTACAGTAAATATGGCTGCAATGAGAACAAGTAAATACAAAAAATAAATCAACAAAATTGGAAGAATTGAAGTCAGCAAGTGGACAAAAGTTGATAATAACCTTTATTAAAAGAGTTCCATAAAGATACAGACTCTGCTAAAGAAACGATTTGCTGTCCCTTTACTGCGGTCCGGTCTCTGCTTGCGTAGCGTTTTGTATGGCGATGATTCGAATGAAAAACCCACTTTCTTAATTATGCTATCATCAGACGAGACTGGTAAGCTGGACAGGAAACTTGCAGAGTCTGAACAGACAGATAATGAACGTTTCGCACAATCAAATCATCACTGATTTTCTTCCCCACAGACAAAACAATATATTTCCGATCTTTTACAATATCCCTGCAGACGACTGTACAGAGTGTTACAGACGACACAATACTTGATTTACTGACGGCAACTTTGCCTTAGACTCGGTTATCTTACTGAATAAAACGAATGTTTACACAACAATCACAATGTTTTCTCAGATGGATCGCAGTCTTTTTAAAAAAGACAATGTCTACTGTTAAAGATGAACATCTTGTTTACAATCGAATTTGGATTCTTCATCACGTGATCGCTCGGACTTATTGCAGTTGCTGTAGCTTGGACGGATGTTGCTGCACTTCAAATGGACAGTCTCAAATATTTTATCAAATAAAATTGTGAATCAAACAACTCCCTACCTCCATTATCCCTCTCCCTTACTCTCTCTCTCTCTCTCTTTCTCTCTGCATGTATATATATATATATATATATATATATATATATATATATATATATGTGTGTGTGTGTACACACCACATAAACAATCACACACGCATTATATGCATGTTATATATTTATATGCATATGTACATTTATGTGTGTGTGCATGCGCATATTTCCCTCCCTCTCTCTCTTTCTCTCTCTCCCGTCCTCTCTCACTCTCTCCTTCTCTCTCCCTCTCTCTTTCCCCTCTCTATTCCCAGAATGAAACACTTCAGCACCACCAAAATAACAATAGCAGCAATGAAGGCAATGCAATTTCGTCAATGCAGAGTCTTCCCTCCACCTCCCGCCATCACCACTACCAATAGAGAGAGGGGAGGGGTAAGGTAGATAGAGAGATGGTGGGAGGTAAGGTGATAGTGAGAGATGGTGGGAGGTTGGAAGGGGTGGGAGGAGAAGGAGGAAGAAGAGGAGGAACAGAAAATTTAGGCTGTGGAGAGGTAGAATGTGGTGAAGAGGTTATGGTGAGGGCGATAGGGAGAGGTGGAGGGAGAAGGTGAATGAGAGAGGGAGGTAGGGAGTCGGTGAGAGAAGGTGAGAGAGATAGAGGTGGGGTGGGGCAGAATTGGTGAAGGAAACGTGAGAGAGAGAGAGAGAGAGAGAGATAGAGAGATAGAGAGATAGAGAGATAGAGAGATAGAGAGATAGAGAGATAGAGAGATAGAGAGAGGAAGTAGAGAAAAAGTATCGGGTAGAGAGACGAAGAGAGAGATAGTGGGAGGTTTAGCAAGAGAGGGAGGGGGAATAGAAGGAGAGAGAGAAAACGAAATACCTTCAGAGAGAGAGATATATACAGAGAAGGGGAGGGGGTCGATAGAGAAGGAGAAAGAGATATCGACATAAAAGAGAAAGAGAACAAAAGAGATGGAAGTGGTCGATGGCATCAGGCAAAAACCCTTCCCCTCAAAATTCTTGGCCTTCTTCCCAACTCGGAAACCATTATTTTCCCAGCAATTGGTGAATTTTGGGATTAATTTTCTTGTTATTGTTTTCTGGTAAATCCTCACAATCCTTTATTGTCCTAAATGTACTTTTGGCCCTTGTGGCCAATAAAGATATTATCATCACCATCATCATCATCATCTTCATCATCCTCTTCGTCATGATCATCATCATCATTATAAACTATTATAATGCCACTTAGAAGGGATGTTGTCTTGAGGTTTGGTGACAACAAATCTTCTCAAATCTCAAGAATCTTTTCTTTGGATTCTTGCAGCATTGAGGTCGGTGCTTTTTTACACAGGTCGACAATGCAAGCCTCAATTTCAATCTCTTTGAGTTTTCTAAGTAGAATCTTGGAATGGTTTGCCAAACGCACAAATTACCACAAGAACAACTGTCATTTTAGTCTTGTGCTACAATTTCTTCAATTCTTCGGTGACGTCCTGACATTTCTCAATTTTCTCAACTTCTTTTTTTTTTTAATATCCACTCTTTGATCACATGGTATTGCAAAAACTATGATCCTACACTGTTTCTCTCTTCTTCTCTCTCTCTCTCTTTCTCTCTCTCTCTCTCTCTCTCTCTCTCTCTCTCTCGTTTTCTAATTATATCTGGTCATCTTGAACCATATTACGGCGAGTCTTTATGGAGATATCATCGTCATCGTCGTCGTCGTCGTCATCATCATCATCATTATCATCATCATCATCATAAGGCTGAAGCTTCTTCAAGAGTTACTTTGAATTTCAGTTTCCGATTTTTTCCTGCAGCTATTGACTTCAAAGTATACAAGAAGAACATTGATCGCAATCGTCCCCCTGGTACCACAAGGCCTGTGGAGGCTATGGACTCACTCCGAGTACAGATAATTATAGATACACCCAGTGTGTATAACTGGTACTTCTTTCAGATTGGGATAGATACAATGTCTGCATTGCCTTTCATCATAGTTTTACTGGTTGACCAATGTTGAGGAGGAGAAAGCTACAACAGCAACAACAACACCAAGTCAAACAGAATTTTCCTCGTTTTCGCAGTCACCAACTGAACTACATAATTTGCATATTTGCACACACCCCTCTCCACTTCTGCTAATTATCATAATATATGAATCTACTTTGAATAATGATGAAAGTTCAAATAATTCCAAACATTCCTTTGTGATTTGAAGATGACCCCGTTTCGGAGGGGAGGATGGTGCGGTAACGGGGCATGAGGAGGAGGAGGAGGAAGAAGAAGAAGAAGAAGAAGAAGAAGAAGAAGAAGAAGAAGAAGAAGAAGAAGAAGAAGAAGAAGAAAAGAAAAGAAGGAAGAAGAAGAAGAAGAAGAAGAAGAAGAAGAAGAAGAAGAAGAAGAAGGAAGAAGAAGAAGAAGAAGAAGAAGAAGAAAAAGAAGAAGAAAAAGAAGAAGAAAAAGAAGAAGAAGAAGAAGAAGTGCTAACAAGCTAAAATCGTTAATGATAATAATTTGCTATTTTTTTTTTAAATATATAAAAATATATTTTAATAAATTAAAAACATAATAATGGAATCATTAACGGAAAGAGAAAACAATATGGCGGAAATGAAGAGAAAGAATCGGTTTGGGTGTTTTATTGTATTTTGTGGTGAGTTGGCTTTTGTTGTGGGGAGGCGGATATTTAGGCTGGGTGGAGGGATCGGGTATGTGATATTTAAAGGTTTAACTGATGCGTTATGATAGAAAATTGAGCCAGAGAAAATGTGATATATTGGTTTGAATGTCTGTCTGTGTGTCATAGTGTGTTTATATTGTGATCTGAATGGGTTTAATGGAAGAATAAAGAGGAAGAACGGTGGCGGGGGGGGGGGGGCAGAAAGGGAAGAGAACATGCAACCGAAGACAAGTTTAGAAAGTCAAACAGTCACTCGACAATAACAACAACAATAACAACAAGAATAGCAGACACTTCAACATCAACATCGAAAGACGTAAAAGTTTAGAGATGACTGTTAAGTTTTCTCCCACATACTTACAAACGCACACACACACACACACATAAGAAACTGCACCGGTGTTATAGTAGGGTTACAATTGCAGCGCTTACTAATCGGTGCAGTTGAAATACGTGTAGGTCTGTGTAAAGCTGTAAAAAATATTTTTTAAAAAGTAATAAAAGTAATGCTATGCAACTTCGTAATAATCCTTATTATTACTATTGCTCATGTATATATATATATATATATATATATATATATATATATATATATATATATATATATATATATATATATATATATAATGTACTGATTTCTCTCTGTATCTTTCTCTCTATCTCTCTCTCCTCTCCTCACACACAACACTATATATATATATAGGTTAAATGTTGCATAGAGGTAGCGCCTTTCACTGAGAGACAAACAATATTTTGACTCTCAAGCACAAGTCCTTACATCCTCAGGCGATCAGTCATTTTCAGAGAAAGGTCTGAACCCCTGATTTGGCAGCAAGACCGTCCCAGCTAAAATCTCCACGGGAAGAACGTGGGCAAATCTAGAGGAGCAGATCTCTAAAGAATAGTCAAGGTCTCCGACGGCAGAAGAAGAGTATGAAAACGTATAATCTCAAAGGTTAAACTGCTCGGAAGGGGACAATAGGAGAGCGTAGGGTTAGGAAGGTGGAGCTCAAGCGATATCTGGGTTTACGGCAGTCCGTAGCAATTTCGCCATCATATCCTGCAGGTCACATTTGAGATGTACCACAGAGAATGTCTTGTTGACCACAGTTCATGGGTCACATCCTAGCAAGTTGAGATCCGCCCTAGTCAAAACCACGACATATATATATATCATCGCATTTCACACACACACGTATGTATGTATGTATGTATGTATGTATGTACGTATGTATGCATGAAACTTTTAATCTTTTGCATATTTCAATCATTTGATTGCGGCCATGCTAGAGCACCATCCGTAAGAATTTTAGCTGACCCCTGAACTTATTTTTTAATTCTAGTACTTATTCTATCGGTTTCTATTGCCGACGCGCTAAGTTACAGAGACGCAAGCACACCAACACCGGTTGTCAAGTGATGGAGATCACAAGCATAGACGCAAAAGCGCGGGCACACACACACACACACACACATGTATATATGTATAAATATATTAATATATATATATATATATATATAGAGAGAGAGAGAGAGAGAGAGAGAGAGAGAGAGAGAGAGAGAGAGAAAGAAAGAGAGAGAGAAAGAGAGTACCAGTTAAGTGGTGGTTGTGGTGGTGGTGGTGGTGGTGTTTGTATCAAGATATTTCTTCCTGGCTTATTGTTTCCCAGGGTAGAAATTTAATCGTTTCCGTTGTTATTATTATTATTATTATTATTATTATTATTATTATTATTATTATTATTATTATTATTGTTATTATTATTATTAATCCAGAAGGTCAAATTTCAAGAAAGCCAAAACTAGGATGACGTTTTGTTTCTTCATGTTTATTGTTCCTGATGTTGTTGTTGGTGTTGTTGAAGTTGCTGGTTCTACAGTTTCCAATCCCTTTTTGTTGATCTTTTCCTCCTCCTCCTCCTCTCTCCTTTCCTCCCTTTTCCCCTTCTTCCTCTCCTTCCTCTTCCATGAGGTCACCGACATTTTTGAATTATTTTTCCAAATCTTTTTAGTTATTGAGATGCTACAATCAGAGTTGTTCGGTGTCCATTTCAGGAATGTTTTACAAGAGACTGCCATCTTGTCCTTTCCACACACACCCCCACACACACACACCATATTGGTCTACCAAATATTATATCTCTATAATTCTTCTTTACAACTTGTTTGTTCTCGACTTTTTGTGATTTATTTTTTGTTTGTTTTTGTTTCTTTCGTACTCACAGACAAGGGCAGGTATCGACATACAAACATGCAGATAGATAGATAGATAGATAGATAGATAGATAGATAGATAGATAGATAGATCATTATTTATACGTATATCTATCTATATACATATAATTACAAAAGTGAAAGAACCTTTTCTTCACCCATTCCCTTCCGGTCATTTCAAAATGTAACTACGTGTGTATCGTTGGCGATTTTCTTCCTCCATCTTCCCTTCTTTTGGACTTTCCTCTATTTCTGAAGAAGAGTTTGGCTCGAAACGTTAAATCCTCTTTTCTTCCTTTCCTGAGCATCTGATAATACAGTACTTGTACCACATCCTCGCGTAATTGTTTTTTTTTTTTTGTTCTTCTTTGTTTGGATTCACTATATATATATATATAGATGTTTCAGCCTAGTTTGTGGCTCTTCAGCTGATGTAAAATCTC
>NC_142938.1:1100055-1102555 GCF_046866305.1 Octopus bimaculoides | reverse complement strand
ATAGATAGATAGATAGATAGATAGATAGACTGACAGACAGGCAGGCAAGCAGGCAGGCAGGCAGGCAGGCAGGAAGGCAGATAGATGCCACAATGCCGTTTCTCCCAGTTGAACTAACTCCATAATTCTACATTAATGGGTCAGGCATTTGCTGAAGGAATTAGAGATTAGGGTGTGTCACTTGCCTAATACAGCCTCTCTACTTACACAAGGACACGCATGCATATACATATACATACATATACACATACATATTTACAAATATATATAAAACATATATATAACAAACATATGTGTGTATATATATATATACATATATATGTATGTGTGTGTGTGCGTGTGTGTTTATTTGTTTTTAAGCCTAAACAATGCAATTTAGAAAAAGTAATCCAAGTCGATGTTCCTTTTTATATTTTGTTGGGAATCAGGTCACTGCAGCAATTCTCCGAAGATTTCCTGAAGAAGGGGTCCTAACCCCGAAATACTGAAATACAAGATAAAAGTAGAAGACATCGACATGTATTAATTCTTATAACTTACATTGCTTTGCTTTTGAAAAAAATCAATTCAAACACACGCGCACACACACACACACACACACACACACACACACACTCACATGCACACACGTACAAACACGCACACACACGTACATATATAGATATGTATATGCATACATATATATCTATACATATATACATATATATATGTATATGTATATATATATATATATATATATATATATATATATATATATATATATATGCGCACACATGCATACCAGAGAAAAGTTGGCAATTTATCGCTTGCAGACATCATTCGAACCTGAAACCCACCTTTTGACTAACCCTAGAACTCAAAGATATGTACAGATCGGGACGCTGATATTCATGTATATATACATACATTCAAGCAACTAAGTCATACACATATTCAAACGTACGTATGTATATATATATATATATATATATATATATATATATATATATATATATATATATAAATGCAACAAAAACGCCATAGAGGACATTAAAACATTCGGAGAGATAGACGACACAAACGCGCACAATATATATGTATATATGTATATATACATACACACACACACACACACACACACACACACACACCTAATCCATATTAGAGAACAATTTGAGAAGCTGGTATGGAATGTCAGTCTGCAAGACAACAAAATATTTATTAAAAAAAGCTAGAACTGGTGAAATGGGAGGAATTTTCGTTTCGTTTCTCCAACTTTACTTTGGTTTTATCTTCGAGAAAATCTTTATTCCTGAGAGAGATCAAATCTTATCTAGGAATTAGAGTTAAAAGTTTACCTTTCACCCTCTTCTCTCTCTCTCTCTCTCTCTCTCTCTCTCTCTCTCTCTCTCTCTCTCTCTTTCTTAACCTTTGCTTTGCAGTATATAATTTTTCGTGCGTGTCTGTGTGTTTGCGTTTATGGCTTGGTGGAGTAATGTATACATACATTCATGTATGTGTGTGTGTGTGTGTGTGTGTGTGTGTGTGTGCATCCAAAATGCAAAAGGTTTTCTATTTAACATAACATTCCTGATGGTGTGAATAAACACTATTTCCCTTCATTAATTTGATTTAATTTAATATTTAATTTAATTTAATTATGTATCACACTTATGTAACTATACATTCCTTGATGTTTATCTTGATGAAACAGCTGTTGAATGCAATGAACACAATTACAGTATATAACATATGGGAAATTTGTCTTTTTGTTTTTATGCATTAATCGCTTGTGGATGGAGTACGTGTGGGTGTGTGGAGGAGTGTGTGTCTCTGTGTGTGTGCATGAGTGCATGTGCGTGTGTTTGGTTGGGTGTGGGTGTACATGTATGTATATGTATATTGCTTTATCAGAAATAGCAAATCTAGTTACACATTACCAACTCGAATGAATGAAACAGATGTGCAAAAGAAATAACCACTGCTGAATATAAGACGTACGTATTAAAAAGAAGCACTTCTAAATGATCTGAAATACGAAGGCTACTACTACTCTAACCATGAGAATAACGTTTGATGCGTTTCCTTATTGATTTTAAAGTTCCAGATGTTGTTATATCGAAATGTAATTGAACAATTTTGTATCAGAATATCATAACAGGTTTCTGAAGGTGTAAGTGTATGAGTCCAATCGTAGTCTTAAAGTGTTTGTTGTCAACCCGATATAAGATGTAGATCTTGAATTCTTAGTTTTAGATATTTTCACAAAATAAACAGTTGATTTTGAAAGATGTCGATTATTTAATGAAAAGCGTACGGGATTATGATAACACAAACGGGAAAGATTAAATGTGAATAACCATCTAAGATTTTTTAATCTTTTCTATTTCTGCTACCAAATTTTGTGAACAACTAACATTTAGTTTAACATTGTTCTTACTAAAAACATTATATGTATAACTTTTTCCGGAAGTATTTAATGAAATAAAGGGACTTACAGTGATATCTGTATGGTGGTGGT
>NC_142938.1:1085055-1095055 GCF_046866305.1 Octopus bimaculoides | reverse complement strand
TGAGTTTGCATGTTCAAGACTGATTTGGGGGATACACAACTATGAGAAGTGAGTCACTGAGTGTGAATTACCCCTCAACATTGGAAGTTCCAACGCACTTGCAGTGCAATACCTAAAAGAGGGGTGGAGGGTTGGTGCATATACCCCGCTCCCCACGAAGGAGGAATGGGTGCTGAGACAAATTCTCCATTCCAAACACTACGCCAAAGACAACCACTTTATAATAAAAGACTATTATGATTGTTACCATTCCACCCCCCACCCCACCTCTTGTCGACGCCACCAATAAATTGACTCTGATCTTAAAATGATATCTTGGCTCAGATTCTCTAAACTGGATATTTTTGCAACAATGAAAGATTTGTTGAATTTCTCTTGCAGATCCCGTTGATGTTCTTCTTGTTCTTGTTTCTGTTTATCGTTAAAGAATTTTGCGTGTGTGTGTGTTCTTGTGAATGTGTGTACACGCATATAATTGTGTGATTCTTTTGTGTTTATGCATTTATAAATACATGCACACAAACATACATACATATGTGTATAAAGTAAGTATATCTGTATATATAAACGTATACATTTATGCGTATATTGTATACATATATATAGATATTTTGGTCGCATCAGACAGTTTCTTCAGCTCTGAAGATGCGGTTGCTCTCTCTCTCTATCTCTCTCTCTCTCTCTCTCTCTCTCTCTCTCTCTCTCTCTCTCTCTCTCTCTCTCTTTCGAATATACATGAAATGTTCTCATTTCTTTCTTTACCATTCAGCAGGTGTTGTCTGAGTGATACAAATGCATCATTCAAAAACTGCTTCGAATGACTTAATGCCTCTACCACCATCACTTCATCTCACATAAATCCTATCGGTGTGTGTATGCATGTATGTATGTATGTATGTATGTATGTATGTATGTATGTATGTATGTATGTATGTGTGTATGTATGTATGTGTGTATATGTCAATGCGTGTGATTGTGTTATTCTTAGAAAGTGACGCCAAAGCAATTCGTTTTGTTGTTTTCTTTAAAAGAGTGGATGAATTAGAAGATTTGTTAATAAATCTGCATTGGAAGATATTGGGATTGATAATTGTGTCTGCAGTTCCTCTGAGAATACCATTCTTACAGACAGAATGTTTATAGTGTTCTGTCCCCAGTTCCTAAATGCCACCAGAAAACTTTCGGCGAAAGACATTAGGTATATTATTTTATATTCACAATAGCGACGTTTGTGTTGTCCTATCTGAATATATGTACGCTCATAGAAATACGTGCATACACACACACACACACACACACACACATATATATATATATATATATATATATATATATATATATATATATATATATATATATATATATATATATATATATATATATATATACACATATATATATATATATATATATATATATATATATATATATATATATATATATATATATATATATATATATATATGTATATATGTATTTGTTGAGTGACATCACTCACAGTTCATTTTTGATTCATTCTTACTAAATATTCTGAAGAATTTTTTTAAAGGAAACGGCGTGATTATTGTGCAAATGTCGATTTTATCAAATAAAAACCCTTTCATCTCCATACGTTCTGAACCGAGTACATTCTTTCTGTTGGACAGTGGACACTTCTTGTAGCCACCAAGAGATTTTTATCATATGTCTATTAGTGTGGGTGTATAGATATGTGTGTATATGTACACAGACATGACAGAAGTAAATGGATACCCCATGCGTATGTATACGAATATGTGTGTTTGTGAGAGAGAGAGAGAGGGTAGGATATGCGTTCATGTGTCAATATGTATACACATGCATATGTTTTCGTCCATTTCTGTGTATGTGTATATGTGTCTGTATATGTGTGTGTGTATGTGTGTGCGTGCGCGCGCGTATGTGTACAGCTACACCGAGCTAAGATGTGTGCATGGCTGGGGCTGTGTGTGAGAAAAAAAATATGAAAGTAAATAATTCTCACCAAATTTCAAATTCCAGTCAACAGCTCACGTGAAATCGGAACCTGCGATCTTGGGATTCCACTTGTTGTCAATTTTCATTACACATTACTTGAAGTGTCCCATGCTGAGAAGGGGGGGGGGAATAAGGCGGTATTGGAATTATCTTAGAGCAGCATACCGCGGCGTTACATAATGGATTGTCCCATAATAAGAATGGACGCGTAAGAAGTTATGGAACTAGAATGGTAATTAAGTGAGAGGAATAAATATTTCGAAGACATAACACGTAACTATTTCTTCGCCTAAGAATTCTGCAAAAGGTTCAATGACGCAGAAATCTCAAATCAAAAATATAAGAATTTATGGAAATAGTTTTACGAGAACGACACAAGGGAAATAGTCGAGATGTTAACATCGAAATGAATCTACGTATTCTATACATCGTTCTCCTTCTTATTTGTAGCGAAGGTGTACACACACACACACACACACACACACACACACACACACACACACACACACAAGTGGAGGAGTGGCTCTGTGGTAAGACGTTTGCTTACCAACAACACGGTGGAACTTGGGGGAAAATTTCTTCTACCGCAGCCTCGGGTCGACCAAAGCCTGGTGAGAGATTTCTGAAAGAAGCTTTATAGATATGTGTATGTATGTATGCATGCATTTATGTATGTATGTATGTATGTATGTATGTATGTATGTATGTATGTCTTTGTGTCATTGTTTGTTCCCCACCACTGCTTGACAGCCGGTGTTGGCGTATTTACATCCCTGTCACTTAACGTTTCGGCAAAAGAGACTGATAGAATAAGAACCAGATTTTTTAAAATAAGTACTGGGATTGATACATTCGACTAAAAATTCTTCAAGGCGGTGCCCCAGCATGGCCGCCGTCTAATGATTGAAACAGGTAAAAGAGGTAGATAAATAGATAGATAGATAGATAGATAGATAGATAGATAGATAGATAGGTAGATAGATACACACACACCTCGCCTTCGTCAGCTGCAGATGAGAGTACGAGAATGGTAGCAGTTTCGATACACAGCCGGCGAACTGACAGAAAGTTTACCATGCTGGGCGAAATGTTTAACGGTATTTCGTCAGCCGTTACGTTCTGAGTTCAAATTCCGCCGAGGTTGACTTTACCTTTCATCCTTTCGGGGTCGATAAATTAAGTACCAGTTGCGTACTGGGGTCAATCTAATCGACTGGCCCCCTTCCCCAAAATTTCAGGACTTGTGCCTAGAGTAGAAAAGAATCTTTAGAACAAACGGAATCCAGTTGAAAATTTGTGCGCGTGAAACCTTTCACTTTTAATAAAACAATGGCAGTTTTATTATTCTGCTGTTCTATTATTCCGGTGTTATTAGACTGTTAGACTGTTGTTTTATTATTCTGCTGTTCTATTATTCCGGTGTTATTCTATTATTCCGGTGTTATTAGACTGTTAGACTGTTGTTTTATTATTCTGCTGTTCTATTATTGTGGTATTCTATTATTCCAGTGTCCTATTATTCTGCTGTTCTGTTATTCTGCTGTGTTATTATTCTGCTGCTCTATAATGTTGTTCTGTTATTCTGCTATGCTATTATTCCGGCGCTCTGTTATTGTGCTATTCTATTATTCTATTCTATTATTCTGTCGTTCTATTATTCTGAAAGCCTTCCCATTTAACAAAATCAAAAACTGTATGGAATGTTGCGTGGTTGTCACGGATGAAGAAATCGATTTTGTTTTTAAGAACTGAAACAAGAAGCGGGGATGGGACAGAGCCCGTGACCCTTTATTAATTAAAAGCCAGTCTCGTTTTCATTCCCTAAAGACTAGTCCATTCGTTTGTTAAAAACCAATCTATTCCCAAATCGGTCGCATCTTAACCAAAGAACAGTCTTTTCCATTATAAAAGAATTCTAAAATGTTCGCAAATAATTTTCACACAATAATATTTAACGCAAGATCCCATCCTAATTACTAATTAAGAATTTTAATTGTCGTTGCTATTTAGCTCATGTTTTCCTCTGATCCAACAGACCTATAATCAAAGACGTTCCAGCCGTGACATTCCTACCTAGATTTACTACCGCATTGCTCAATGTGTTCTTCATTGTCATTTTTTAGCAGTAGTTTCAGAGCTAAGGCTGATATCTGCCTGCTATTTCTAGCGGATCGAGTGACCACAGAAAGGCTTCTTTGATCGTTTAAGAATTTTAATTATAATCGATATTGGAACTGGTTAATTGACTTAAATGTCTGAGAGACCATCTGGAGTATTTGGAACGTCTTTCAAGAAAGAACAAAAATGTCTGAGACAAATTCTTCAAATTAAGACCATTAACGGCACCAAAGGGTTTCAGGTTAAAAGCTTTCCCCAACACAAACTTTTTCCTCAATGTGTTGTTGTTGTTGTTGTTGTTGTCTTTGAGACGCTGCAAGAATCTTCACTTTAATGTGCTTCCCGACGTCTTCTTCTTTTCTTCTCCTCCACCTCCTCCTCCTCCTTCTTTCTCTACTTCTTCTTCCTTCCCCTCTTTTCCCTTCTTCCTTTTTATTCTTCTTATTCGTACATATTCTTCCTTCTCCACTCTTCCTTCCTCTCTTTAGTCATGTTGCTGTTGTTGTTGTTGCTATTATTATTATTATTATTATTATTATTATTATTATTATTATTATTATTATTATTATTATTATTATTATTATTATTATTTCTGCTATTACGGCGGCGAGTTTGGCAGAATCGTTAGCATGCCGGACAAAATGCTTAACAGCATTTCTTCCGACTCTTTACATTCTGATACTCAAATACCCCACGAAGTCCAACTTTGTATTTCCTTCTTTCGGTATCAATAATAAGATACCAGTCAATTACTGCGGTCGACTTACCCCTTCTCTTCAAAATTGCTCTCTTTGGGCCAAAATTTGAAACCATAGTATTCTTTTTATTATTATTGTTATTATTATTATTATTATTATTATTATTATTATTATTATTATCATTATTATTTCTTTTTTTCTTCTTTTTCTTCTCCTTCATCGTCTTCTTCTCCCTCTCCCTCCTCCACCTCCATCTTCTCCGCTGCTGCTGTTACTAACCAAACTTTGGCGAAACGAAGACGCTCGCTATCTCCGTAGATGATAGAAGAATCCTGTACTTGAAGGAATTTCTTCATTTAGTCGCGTATTTACATTGAACAAGATATCTGGGGTTTCGAGAGTGGGAAGGGACGGAAGGGTGGGTGGGTTTTTGGGTGGGGGTATACGTTTATTAAGATAAAGGGAGCGAAAGGAGAAAAAAAAGTGGGGGCACGTAGATTGACGTGGGTACAAAGGAAAAAAGATACGTTTGGATGTAAACAGAGATATTTCGCGAGAAATTAAGACAAACAGCGCTTTGATGTTGAACAGTTTTTGTAAAGTACAAAACGAGAGAGAGAGAGAGAGAGAGAGAGTGGGGGGGGGGAGAATGGTCGCCTTGTCTGGAAGAACAGCAGCAGCAGCAGCAGCAGCCGCCAGGATAAATAAAGACTGAACATCACCAGTTTCTGTTCTCTTCTGATGCCTTGTTTTATCTGCAAAGATAAGAATCACTAATGAAACTATTGGACGTCTTAATATAATTCTCTAATTAAGATAAGCTTTGTGTGTCCTGGGAGAAGGAGAAACGAAAATTGTTTTTAAAAGTTTGGGCTTAGGTATGTGTGTATGGTGGGTTAAGACCCTAACTCCGGATTTTCGAGTTTGATTCCACCACGGAAGGTCACATTGGAAAATCTTTTGTGGAAGCTCACCAAATGCAACGACGGAGTTCAATGCTAAGATGCATCAGAGAAATGAATGAAGAACAATGTTTGCTTCGTTATTCATATGGCCATTTATTATACATCAATTATTATGTTGTGACAATGTTGAAGAGGATTATAATTCAGGTTGTTACAATATATAAGAAATGTACGACTTTGTCGAGTTGTTTGTGTGTTCACAGCCTGTCTGTCGATCTCCAGTGCACTCTGTGTGACCCCGTTTCGTCTCTGTGACTGCTAACATGATACACAGAACGGAAAACAATACTTCATAGTCATAAACAAATAATGGTCCGTTGCCATACAGGAACATTTTCCATAGCTCCATAGAAAATACCCCTGTAGCGCCCCCCCTCTCTCTCTCTTTCTCTACGTATATTATATCACATGATCGACCAGGCTATCGGAATGTTATTATACATCGCTTGTCACAATGCGCTTTGCATTGTTTTAGCTTCCGAATGATGCCACCCCACTGGCGAGGGGTGAGCAGGCCAACATTCCCCCCCCCACCTCCGATCAGAAGGCGAGTCCTGTCACAGGGTGACCCATTTACAGCTGAGTGGACTGGAGCAACGTGGAAGGGAGTGTTTTGCTCAAGAGTACGATTCGGGAATCGAACCCATGACCGCTGGATCATGAGTGCAACGTCCTAACCACGGGGCCAAGTGACTTCAAATCGCACGAATACGTATGTATGTGTGTATGTATGTATGACCGTACACACACTCTCACACATACATACACACATACATACACACACAAACACACAACACTTGTTAACTCACCCAATTGTGAATTAATTATGATAATGTAGTTTATTACGTATATTACTTACCAATAATTAATATACAAACACAGCGGGAGATATTTGAAATACTTCAAGATTTCAATCTAATGAAATTCATAAAAAAAAATAAAGTGACTTATACAAAACCTGATGAATGAAGTTTAACACTAATTACATTATACATAATTAATTCTGTTACTCTTTGCTAATTAACCTATAAATCTCAATGTTTTCTTTGTCAGTTGATAGCTATGACATCGTACGGAAATCATTTGCATTCTAAATTGTGATTTCATTTACTTTGTACACTAATTACTTAAGCAACACCTGTTCATTTATTTTAAAATATTGATATTCATTGATATATTTATTTTTATAAGGAAAAGGTTGGCAGTGACTTCGAAGTTTCACTGGTGTTACAATTAAACTTGTCCTTGTAAGAATAAACCTGATACTCGAAATAAATGTATTAAACTAAATACTTGATTGATTCTAGGTACCGTTGCGCGCACACACGCGCACACACGCACGCACACACACACACACACACACACACGCGCACACACACACATACACACGCACACACACACACACACACACATGTACATATATGTATGTGTGTTTATCCGTTACCTTTTATCTGTTTCAGCCATCAGACCGCGGCCATGCTGGGGGTTTAGTTGAATAAATCAACCTCAGCACATAAGTCTGGTACTTACTGTATCGGTGTCTTTTGCCGAACCACTAGGTTACAGAAATAAAAGAGTGAGAGAAAAGAAGACTCGACCTCAATACAGAACTGGTAGTTTACTTGTCCAACCGGAAAGGAAGAAAGTTGGCCTCGACGGGACTTGAACTCAGAGCGCAGAAACATTTACCGCAATCAATCCGACGTGCTAACAAGTCTGCCAATTATCCGCTTTGTAATTAATTTTTACTAATTATGGCTCAAGGCCAGCTCTAATTTATTTTATCGACATCCGAAAAGATGAAAGACAAAACAGACCTCGGCGAAATTCGAGACGCTATTGTCGAGAAAATGGCGGCCTGTATCAATGAATATATATTGATTTTAGTGAACCTCCAGAAGTATATATTTTTTTTACTTAATTGGAGTACAATTTAATTGCACTAATTGCGATTTCTTTTTCCTTTTATGACAATAACTAGTCGTCTCAATTACAGGTCTGTTTAATTAATCACATTGATTAATTAAATATATTTTATGATTCAGTTACTTCCGGTTGTTACGGAGAAGTTAGACGGTCTTCATGATTTTTGTTAGTTGAATTAGAATCCAACCACAACCACCACCACCACCACTACTACTACTACTATAATTGCTGCAACCACAACTATTGCATCTACTATCAACACTACCACCGCCATCAAGGATGCCACCACCACAATCACCACCATCGCCCCACACACACACACACACACCACCGCCATCAACAATCGCAAGAACAAAAATGCTAGAAGCCAACGAAAAAAACCTGAATGTGGTCTTTCAATTTTCTAGAAATAGCAGTCAAACTATCCTCAACTTAGTTACTACCATCTTAGAAAAAAAAACGGAAGGATATATTACATTATGTATAATTGGCATTTTGATGGAAATGGGTTTCTACCCGAGAGAAATGAAGAATGACTTTGGTACCCGTATAATTTGAACACAAAACGTTATCAGACGAGTTAATTGCACATCAGAAAAAAATTGTCTGGAAATTTACCAATTCTGTAGACTAATCCTCCCCCACCAACTCACACCGTACATTCAACAAATATTAATTACTAGTTTCTTGAAATGTATGAATAGCATATTTCAGTGTGTGTGTGTGTGTGTGTGTGTGTGTGTACGAGCATGTCATGTATGTATATATTTTCACCAATATCCCAGTCATGATTATCATCATACGAAACCGGTAGACTGTGGTAATATCCTGTCATATAAGATATATTTGAAATATATAAATTGTGTGCATTTTCCTTCCTTTGTTATATATCTTTTCACTACAACTCGCCACGAAAATCTTTACGGCGAAATTTTTTACTACATGTAAAGGATGCAGCTCCTCCACTCGTATAGTACAAAATGGTCACGATATCTGGCAGTATTAAAAATCTGCAGGAGATTTTTAAGATTTAAAGAATTATGAAGAAAACCACCTTGCTACGAAGCAAGTGACCGGTCCAGATTCATTGTGAAGTGAAGAGGGAAACAAGAACATTCGTACTTATATACATAAATGCATACATCATACGTACATAGGTAGGTAGGTACGTTAGTGGGTAAGTGAGGAGGTAGACAAGCAAATAGACAGACAGGCGGACAGGCGGACAGGCAGACAGGCAGACAGGCAGGCAGGCAGGCAGGCGGGCAGGCAGATAGGCAGGTAGACAGAAAGATAGACAGACAGATAGATAGAGAGAGAGAGAGAGAGAGAGAGAGAGAAAGACAGACAGACAGACAGACAGACAGACAGACAGATAGACAAACAGACAGATAGACAAACAGACAGATAGACAAACAGACAGATAGACAAACAGACAGATAGACAAACAGACAGAAAGATAGATAGGAAAGTGCTGCAGGGTTCATAGTTTCCTGTGTAACTGGTGTCGCTATTGAACTCCAACAGGTTTTCTGTTAATTCCATGTCTAAAGAACACCACTGTGTGTGCGTACGTGCGAATGTGTGCATGCGTGCGAGAATGTGCTAGAAACAACAGCCAGAGCTCCCTTAAATCACACATTTTCCTCTGAAATTATTAGCATATGTTTTTTTTAACCGAAAATGTTCCTCTCACGGGTTTTAAGTGCGTAGGGAAAACAAACCTTTTGACCGGAATTGTTTCGGACTGGGGTGGGGAGGAGGTGGCGGGAGTGAAAAAAAAACAATTTTCAAATTAAAAAAAAATTGTTTTCGTGCAAAGATGCCTCCCATCATTCTGAAGACTTTGGCAAAAACACACACATACACACACACACACACATTGGAATAAATCTCCGTCAAAACGGAGTAATTCCAACTTATGTGGGCTGCCTGATCAGAAACTCCGTTTTCCAGACCCCCCCCCCCCCCGCAACCCCTTCCATAATTTTGCCTACAAATTTCTTTTTAATCGTAATCTACATTGACAGAATCCGTTAAGTCGTTTTTAAGTCAAGTTTTGTGGTATCATATCCCATTCAAGTAGAGAGCTGTTGACAGAGACTGTATCCAGGCATAGGTGACTTCGGTCCTATACCTGTATCCAGGTAACTAGGATCTCTTGAAGACATTTGTCCAGGTGTTGTTTGAAGGTGATGGAATATTTTTCACCTTTGATTTATTTTGGGATAACATTAAATAGAGAAGAAATTATTTCAGTGAGTTTGTAAAGATATTTCAGGCTTCTTAACTCATCTA
>NC_142938.1:1045055-1077555 GCF_046866305.1 Octopus bimaculoides | reverse complement strand
AAACTTTAACTTTTTCCTGCCCAATTAACCACTCCAACCATTGTTAATTCCTGACGGACCAAAGGGACACAATTCCCTTCCCCCTTTTTTTGTCATTTGTTTTTTTCTTTTGCCTTTTTCTCGCTTTTTTCCCAAGAGCAATCATATTTTATTTTAAACTTGAGAGATTGCAAAATAGTGCACGACATACCACTGCAGAATCAGAGCCTGTGATCATCGATCCTTTTCAACATTTCAGCTTTATCATAGATCGATATGTTCTACCTAAACTAGATCTCCCTACATCTACTTCTTTCCAGCTTTGTGGGGCCTCCAATTTCTTCAACTCTGTCCCTAGTTATTTCTGCCTTCATGTTTCACGATGATTTATAATCTTTCGACCTATTTATTTACATATTACATTAATTATAGTTATTTTCTGATTTATTACTAATCCATTAATTTCTCATATATTTAATCCAATTTTCCTCCCTCCTAATCAGATCAACAACTACCAGCGTCGATCTTTACAATCTCCTGCAAACGTTCTGCCGAGGTTGCAACGCTCCCCCACACTTGAAAACTTCCAGACACTTTCCATCGTTACAATGCCTTTTGTGTATTGCAATGACTAAGTGGTTCAAAACTTCGTTTGGCATTCTTGTGATTCTGGTTTCAATCCTAGATCACCGCATCTTGGACATATGTCTGTCCCCTATTTGGTGGTGGCTCACTTAATCTGTCGCCAAAATTAACATCTACCACTTACCCCTACGTAGACTTTAGCATCCCCCTCCCCACCTTGCTGCAATAATTCGTGGAGAAAAGGCATTCTGTGAGAAGATAACTTCTTCCCTGTCCTTTCCCCACCCTTGGAACCCCAAAGAAAAGTTAAGGGTTCTGTCGTTCTTCCTCCGATAAGCAATAATAAAATAATGTCTATCCGTTTGGTTTTGAATTTGATATCGTCTGAACGGATGCTTATATGATATTGTGTGTGCGCGCGTGTGTGTAGATTGGTAGATAAGTAAATGGACGGACAGGCAGACAGATAGACAGACAGACAGATAGACAGGCAGACAGATAGACAGACAGACAGACAGATACATGTACACATAAACACACACACACACACACACACGTATATATATAAATGAGTGTTTTGTATACGTGAATGTACGGTGTGTGGCTTTAGCTGTGTGGTGGAGGTGAGTGGGTAAGTGAGATCTAGTCCTTGAAATGCGTCCCCCTCCCACGAAACCCCGACCGATATTGCGAATATTCCGCTGTTCGACGGAGCCAGTGTCCCAGTTGTGTCGTTGTTTCTATAAAGAAGGAGAGGTGACTTTTTGTCAGGACAGACTGACATTGTGTTTCGTTGAGTTATCAAGGTGAAGATGAGGTCAAGAAACCCCCGAAACAATGATCGAAATAAGGGAGGGGCAGACGAGGGGGACACGGTTTCATATCTCTAGTGAATTCCTTACGACAGAAACTCATTAAGAGATTGCGAAAGAAACAATAATAATAATAATAATAATAATAATATTTTTATTATACTTGAAACTGGATTATAAGGCGATATATATGTGTGTGTGTGCGTGTGTGTTTGTGTGTGTGCGCGCGCGCGCGTGTAAAGATACAAACACACACACAAACAATAAATACCCAAAGGAATGGAGATTATTTTCCAGTATAAAATTTCTCAGCCATGTTAATTAGCGAAAGAGAGAGAGAGAGAAAAAAGGAGGAGGAGAGAGATGTCTGTACACTCTCTGCTCAGTATTCTGTATTGTGTGCATGTGTGTGTGTATTCAGTAGGGTCCATATATATGTTATGGATCTCTAACTATTATTGACGCTGTTGTTAATGAAAGGGACACGTTGGCTGTGCGTGTTTGATAAGGTGTGACAGATATACCGGCACCTGTCACACCTGACGATAGACATGTGCTTTACACCCTTTCTGCGGCTCGCTCTGTGTGTGTGTATTGGATCGTGAACCTGCATGCCGGTCCAATGACCAACAATACAAACTGACATATAACCACAACGATAGTTATTACACACACCGTGAAGTTTGCATCGATTTTGTTTACGACAAACTTCACCTTTGTCGACTTTTCTTTCAAGTTTTCCGACTGTCGTTTGTTTTGAAGGAATGTTCGATCGGTAATGAAATCCTGAAATCAATTACTTCGTCTGATTAAGGTCCAGCGTATTCTGATGGCTTGGATTGTGCGTTTCAATCCCGGTCTTGTGTTCTTCTCTCTGATCTGTTCGGTGTTGTCCAATAGGTATTCGTTTCCAGAGAGAGGAAAGAAAACGAGCGGGAGACCGATCTCGGAAGACATGAGCTCGAACACCGACGACGTCGGCCAACGGGGCAGCAACGAACTCAGAGCCTCTGCCTGGGTAGGGTTGAGTATATCTAAGTATAAATCCTTGGACTGCTACGAGTCTTTCTATGTTATATACATCATCAACAACGATACAAATCCTCTTCACCGTTCGCTATGAAATGTTACGGATGCTTCCAAAGTCTGAAAGCTCAGGTCCTGGTGTGTTTCCCCGTCTTTCTAATATATATATCCATTGCTTAGCACGCCGGGCGAAATGCCTGGCGGTATTTCGTTCTGAGTTCAAACTCCGCCGAAGTCGACTTTGCCTTTCATCCTTTCGGGGTCGATAAATTAAGTACCAGTTGCATACTTGGATCGCTCTAATGAACTGAACCCCGCCCCAAAACTTTCGGGCCTTGTGCCTAGAGTAGAAAAGAATATATATCTATTGTAATATGAGTTATTTTTAATTGCCATTATGTCGAGAAATGGTAATTCTGTAGGGTTCGACTTCCTTGTAAATTTCTGGGATTGATGCAAATTGGACAGAGGGACGCTTTTAAAATAGAAAACACTCACCAAGAAATCTTTCCCTTGGTTCCTCTACAACCAGGCCCATAATTTTCAACCACTTTCGGTACAGTTTTTGTTCCAAATACCTCATTACTGAATGTGCATATACTGCAGCAAATGTGGTTGCCATGGTTGTACCCCCGACCTGTAAATATATTCATCCTATTGTATTATCCTCAAGAGTGAGACTGGTAGAATCTTTTGGGTCGGCAACTAAATTCCCGCCGTTCTTTTTTTTTTTTTAATTTAGGAATTTATTGCGTTTTTAAATTTTGGAATCTATTTTTTTTTCGAGAATTCTATTTTTGAATCATTTTGGAATCTTTTTTTTTTTTTTTCGAGTTAATTTTAGTTAATCTTTATTTATTTTCAGATCATTAAAATGGAATGTCAAGTTAAGAAAAACGAGCATTTTCGATACCTCCTCCTTTTTGCTTTTAATCAAGGTTCTAAGGCCGCAAAAGCTGCTAGCGACATTTGTGCTGTGTATGGAGAGGGTGCCATAGCTGAAAGAACCGCTCGTGATTAGTGTACCAAGTTAAAAAATGGAAATTTTGACCTCAAAGACGCACCTCGTTCTGGCCGTCGAGTTGAGTTCGATGAAGAGCGATTAAACCAAATTTTGCACGAAAATTCTCGTCAAACGACAAGGGAACTGGCAGAGAAAATGGAATGCTCCCACACTGCTATAGAGAAGCATCTTCACTCGATGGGAAAAGTTCAGAAGTATGGAGCATGGGTTCCGCATGCTTTAAGTGACAACAACAAAAATCAACGAGCCACGATCTCCGCTGGTTTGCTTGCTCGTCACCGCTCAACTCATGGATACGAGCAACGATTTCTTTACCGAATCGTTACTGACGACGAAAAATGGTGCCTGTAGATCAATATGAACCAGCGTAAGGAATGGCAGTTACACTTGAGATGGTTCGATCTGTGTTTATGTATTAGAGTGAACTAAGTGTTTAGTGATGCATCCTGCAAAGAGTGACAATTTCCTTATTAAGCAAGGTATCGGTCGCATTGTACCATCGCATGGGGTAAGTTGGGATCGGGCTGAGATGCAGGCATACATCTGTTTAAGGGACACGGTGGGGACATCATACGGATTTTAGTCGATTTTACTTCGACCCAAGATATGACTGGTACTTTATTTTATTGACTCCGAAAGGATGACAGGAAAAGTTGGCCTCGGCGGGATTTGAACTTAGAACGTAAAGAGAAAGAAAAAATAATGCCAGGCACGCAACAATAACAACAACAACGAGCAGCGGCAACTAAATGTGAATGTGTTTCTGGTTTCGAATAAGAAAAAAGTTGAATGGAGGAGAGAAGACACCCACAAAAAAAAAAGAAATGGATAAAACTAACAAAAAGAATATAAAGAACATTACACATTCGTAAAGAATTAAAAGCGAAAGAAGAAAAAAAATCTCTGGAAAAAATACTTTCAAAAAGAAAAGAAAAAAAAGAAGACATTTAAAAGAGAAGAGATTTAAAAGAAAAGTAACTACAAGACATTACGCTCTAAAAGACACGAAAATTACAACAGAGACGAACGGTTTGGGTGAATCCGGTTATTTCCGTAATGTTTATTATTTCAACAGTGAGTCAATGGTGTTTAGATGGTTCAGGGTATAGCTTCAGCTGTGAAAAGGATGGGGAAGGGGTGAGCCACCGCTCGGGGGAGGGGTTGGTCGTCGTTGGTTGAGGGTCAGGTTTCCATACATTCATGGAACAAACTGAATATGTTCACAATCTTCATTCTTAAAACTCTCTCCTCTCGTGATGACAGAGTCTTTAAAGGGGATGATGATGATGATGATGATGATAATGCCGCAGTTGTTGTTGTTGTTGTTTCACTGCAGACTTCAGACGCTTTTAAACACCCTTTGAACTTTCACTTCGCTGGAACTGGAAGCTTTTTGACCTTTCACAGTAAATAGAGACACTGGCAGGTGTTTTCATACCAGCATCCAATATCTGCGCCTGACGCAGATGGCTGTGTGTGTGCAACCATGTATGTATACATACACACACACACACACACATATATATATATATATATATATATATATATATATATATATATATATACATACACACACACACACACACATATACACATACTTGTATATACATACATGTACATCCATACATGTGTGTGTGCGCGCGCATGTATATCATCATCATCATCGTTTAACGTCCGCTTTCCATGCTAGCATGGGTTGGACGATTTGACTGAGGACTGGTGAAACCGGATGGCAACACCAGGCTCCAGTCTAATTTGGCATAGTTTCTACAGCTGGATGCCCTTCCTAACGCCAACCACTCAGAGATATATTTATATATATATATATATATATATATATATATATATATATATATATATATATATATATATATATATATATTTTCAATATATATACACACACACATATATATATATATATATATATATATATATATATACAATGAAGTGACTTGACCTGCTCACTCCCACACCAATTCATATTTAAAGCTAACAGAGAGAAATTATAAATTAATTAATTAATCAATCATAAACAAAGAAAAATTTCAAATTTTGATTTATTGAAGAAATGGGAAACACAATTGTTGATAAACTCGATAAAATATCACAAAAATAAACAAAAATTTTTAAAAATACACATATCTACATGTGTTGGTGTGTAGTTGTGTGTGTGTGTGTGTGTGTGTATGTGATGGAGAGAGAGAGAGAGAGAGAGATGGACAGACAGATATGTAAATAGGGTTAGGATACAGGAATGTACATGGAACAGAGTGATAGACAGAAGGATGGACAGAGAGGCAATGAGACAGTGAAATTAACAGAGGCAATGAGACAGTGAAATTAACAGGTAATTATACAAATAAGTAATTAATGAGACACATTAAAACTTCTTTTGTAATTTGGTGGGACAGTGGTCATGATTTTCACAGGCCTCCTTGTCCAGAGAGACTGATGCCATTAAGGAATCTTTATAAGTCAACACATGTGGGAAAGATATGAGCAAGGAGCATGTCTCAAAAGGCAGACATTTTGGGAAGGAAATACTAGGAATAGTGGCTAGCATGGAATGTAGAGTATGTGGACATGACAAAATGATGAGAGGAGGAATAACTGAAGAGATGTGGCACAAGCCAAGCCATCTCTTAGAAACAGACAGATGGATGGATGAATAGATAAACAGGATGGATGTATAGAGAAAAGGATAGACGAACCTCACACACACACACACACAAACATAGTAGTGTGATGATAAACAGCCATGTGGAATTCAGATGAGGTTTGTACCCCACACCTCCACCTCAATCAGGAATTTGAGAAAACATGAATAAAATTTCATAAGACATGACAAAAGATAACCACACATACACACACACAATATTGTCATTGTGGTTGTACTGAGATATAAATGGGAATCTGTGGTGTTCATGCATTTCTTTAATGACTTTCACTGAAACAGTTCCAAGGGGAAAATTAAACAAAGTTTGAGCAATAACTTTGCCACATCCTACAACTTCCACACAATTAGTGTATTATTGCAGGGGATGAGCAACATTTCCACACACACACATACACACAGAGGAAATTTCCATAGTCAGTAACATGTTATTAAGAGCAACATTTCCACACACACACTCACATACTTGATATGTCATATATTTCATCATATTCTTTCCACACAGTAGTGGTGTGCCTATGCAACATTTCCACACACACCACCAGTAATGTCCACAGTCAGTGGTATATTTGCATTATTGTGTCAGCAACAGCTGCTCTCTTTCTCTCTCTCTCTCTCACACACACACACACACATATACACACACACACACATACAATGCAAATTTCCACAGTTAGTGGTATCTTTTATCTTTTGTTTCAGTCAGTCAGTCATTGGACTGTGGCAATGCTGGGGCACCATTTTGAAGAATTTTTAGTTAAATGAATCGACCCCAGGATTTGCTTTTCTTTATTAAGTTTGGTATTTATTTTATTGATCTCTTTTGCCAAACTGCTAAGTTACAGGGACATAAACTCACCAACACTAGCTGTCAAGTGGTGACGGGGGACAAACAAACACAATGAGCTTCTTTCAGTTTCTGTCTTCCAAATCCACTCACAAGGCTTTGGTTGACCTGAGGTTATAGTAGAAAACACCTATCGAAGGTGCCACACAGTGGGACTGAACCCAGAACCATGTAGTTGGGAAGCAAGCTTCTTACCACACTAAAAATTTCTAATTTCTACATCCCATAATTATAATTTTCTATCACTACAGTGATATGTTAATTTTATTGTGTGTGACAGCATTATTTCCACACACAGAGCTGATAAGTCAATTTCCACAGATGATATCCATGTGGAACCAATATAACTTCACACACCCAAAGCTTCAATACAGAACGACCCCCCAACCCCAACCACATGGTTATGTTTTAACATAATATTCCACATAAAGACTATAAGAACTAAATATCCACGCATTCAGTTGATATGTTTGCATTTGTTTTGCCACATACAGTAATTCCAATCACAACACCACAGTAAATTAGTTTCCACACAAACACAGTTGATATAGTCACCATAGTTTTCCATTGATAAACTGATATATGTTATTATAATAAATTTCCACATACACCTGATATGTTATAATAGTAATTTTCCACACAAACTCACAGTTCTTAAGTTACTCTGTTTACCACAAACAGAGTATTTCCACTGATGAGTTGGTGCTTGTCGTAAAAGTAAAATTCCACACGATTGATATGCTACATGCAGAGTATTTCCATAAATATTGATACATGCTATAATACATTTCCACACAGTAAATAACAAACAACACAACATGCCAGATATATTGAATAAAACCGATAAATAGGCCAGCAAAACTGACCACAACAGACTCTGAATTGGGATTTATCTTCCACCCAATTCTATTAGTGTGCTGTCCATGATGAGTACTCCCATTTCTTCCCCAACTCCAAATTCCAGCAGAGTTGATGCAAAAGAGTATTGGCTTTGATGAGACGCAGTGGTTTGGGTCAAGGCAAAGAACCAGTGGTGACTTCTTCTTAGTGAGACAGATACAGAAGTTATTAGCAAAGAACAAGTCGTTAATCCGACCGTTTGTTGACCCAGAGAAAATCTTTGACAGGGTGGAGTTAGTTATAGGTTCACAGAGAAATTTAAAGTCCATCAAAGCTTGCTTCTCTGCTCTTTGCTATTTATTATAATTAATTCTATGACTTCAAGATTGGCTGTCAGTGGGGGAATTCATTATGTTAAAGGTATACTTCCAGATCACCCAAAGAATTAGAGGAAAAGTTCTTCACATGGAATCAGGGTCTAGACTCAGGAAGCCTAAAGGTTAACCAAGCAGAGACAAAACATTTTCGTCTGCTGCCATGCTTGGTAAAAAGGAATCAGTGTCAGTTAGAACTCTTTGGCCAACATTCAATGTAAAGCGTGGGTAGACAAGAGATGCAATAGAAACAGAAGGAGGATCAGTGGAAAAGGATTTAGTATAAGGGGAGGAGGAAGGGGGGGGGGAGAAGGAAGTGGAGTGCAGGAAGGAAATTGGATTATCAGGAAGAACAACCAGGACAAGAATTGCTTCAACTGCTCAGAAGACTTGTTAAAAACAGTTGATAGATTTTGTTACCTAGGCAACATCATCAACAGTGGGAGTGGGAGTTACAAAAGAATGGTATGGAGAAGAAGAGGGATTTGGGAGCCGTTTACCATGTTGGCAACAAAGGGAATCATTCACCAAGTGAAGGGTAACTTTCATATAATCAACCCAGTAAGCTTTTTTCAATCACATCTTATAGAAATGTTATAAAGACAGTCACATTAGTTGTTTGACAATAACTGTGTGCTAACAAACAGGTAACACATCGTACAGCAGAGGACTTATTTCATCCAGCCTTTGTTAATGGAGTGGTGTAAGGTGAGTAGAGGGAGATCATAATGTGGTGGAGTGTGGCTTCAATGCAAAGTGAGGAGTGGTGGAGTGTGATGGAATGTGTTATAGTGGAACCCTGGAATGATGTTCAGTGTTGTTGTTCTGCTTCAGATAAGACTTGACTGGCGAAATCTATGATCAAAGCCACTCCAATTGTGACCGTCCTGCCTTGTTCCTACAAACAGGGAATACCAGGAGCACATTATCCAAAGATGGCAGAGTGTGGTTTGAAGGAAATTTGGCTGCTATTTCTAACAGACTGAGCAATCATAAACAGTCCTCTTCATTGGTTGGTGTGGCCCAGTGAGGTGGAGTTTGGTGGGGAGCTTCCTGAAGTGAGATCAATTGCAGAGGCTGTTGGAATTGTTGGCTTCTTTAGACCAGGGAGGAGACTAACCCCTGTAAAAAAGAGGACCCAGACAACTGTAACAGGAATTGAACTCAGGAGATAAATAGAACAAATCTAAATGCCACAAGGTATTATCCAGTCTTGACCACCTCTACAGAACTTGTTGATTAGGACAAACAATTACTTCCATAGAGACAAGGACATGGATTTTAGAGGGTTTTGAATATAATCCTGCATTATCTTGTGGCTTTGAGATTTTGATGATGTGATTGTTCATTTTCAGAATGACATTGTAGGTTAGGTGTGAGAGGTTGGATCTAGTCAGTTTGAACATGAAACAGAATGTTTGGGTTGGATATGACCAGTTTAAAAGCTAATGGGTCAATTCATGGCAATGAAAGGTAAAAATAGATTTAACTCAGGATTAGATCTGAAAATGGTTAAACAAGGACCAGAACTCAATGGCAGTGTTTGGTGCTTTGGCTTCTGGGATAAATCAGAACCTGAAGAGAAATTGGAGAAGATTGAGAAGGGAGCTTTAGTTATAGGCTGGAATGGCCAGAGAGAGAGAGAGAGAGAGAACGGAAAGAGTGAGGAGAGTGGAATGGTCAGAGAGAGAACAGAAAAAGGTGGGGGTGGCGATTGGAATACTGGAGGTGGAGTGGGTTGGCTTTTATTGTGGATAAAAGCAAAGAAGAGGAAGAATTCGATGGAAAACTGTAAAAATAAACAATTTCAATAATTTACTGCAAGGAACAGCGTTGATCTCGATCTTGGAAACGTCGTCTGGTGGAAGAGAAGACACTGTTGAGGGATTTATACCTTGTGGGTGGTGGGTCCTCATGGTCTGCATTGCTAGGAGAGAGAGAGAGAGAAAGTGTCAGGTGTTAATTACAAAGAAGACGGATGAATTATATATAAAATTATCAATATTATATTAGGGGTTGGGTCTGTCATGTCCCCTAGGACTCAAAAGGCAAATGCTTAA
The DNA here is from genome assembly GCF_046866305.1 of Octopus bimaculoides. Classification (NCBI taxonomy): domain Eukaryota; kingdom Metazoa; phylum Mollusca; class Cephalopoda; order Octopoda; family Octopodidae; genus Octopus; species Octopus bimaculoides. The sequence goes on along the minus strand of NC_142938.1, from coordinate 1,067,334 downwards.
CCTGGTTTCTTGGTGTATAAGGGACTGAGGTAACAATATGGCCCTTTCAATGGAATGCCAACACTTTCATCATCATTTAACGCCCATTTTTCCATGCTGGCATGGGTTTGACAGTTTCAAAGTAGCTGGCATGGTTGGAGAGCTGCATCAGGCTCCAACTGTCTGTTCTGGCACGGTTTCTATGGCTGGATGCCCTTCCTAATACCAACCACTTTACAGAGTGTGGACTTGGTGCTTTTCTCATATGGTACTGGCACAGAGGCTTTTTTTATGTGGGACCAGCACTAGCAGGGTTGCTAAGTAACAAGCAAAACAAAGACTTCTTAGTCTCGAGAAGGAGAGTGGAAGGGAAAGCAGTGGCTGTGTAGCAAGTGAGACGGACAGACAGACAATTGTCTTATTACAGAGGAGATACTTGGCTAGCCTAGTATAGGACAGAGATGAAGGACGGTGGGGCAGAAGGCCTGAAATTTAGTGAGAAGGGGTTTGTCAGTTACATCAAATCCCCAGGATTTAGTTGGTACTGCATTTTATCATCCTTGAAAGAGTCAGAAGACAGGGTAGAAATGTGGATGAAGATTTAAATGGATTTACTTACAAAAACTGAGAAAGTGGGCGTGGTCGACCTTCTCGAATGTTGTTCTGGGGAGGGAGCTGAGGTGTGTCGTCAATGTTGTTGATGTTGTTGTTGTTGATGTTTTCATTGTTTTCTGGTGTCAGCAGGTCGGTGCCTATGTTGTCTGTTAAACCTTCATCAACCAACATAAAAGAATCCATCTCATCATGACGGGAAGACACAGCCCCAGCTGGGCAATCCAAAGAGGACGACCACTGCAGAGAGAAGGACAAAAACGTATTAGCAATTATGGATTTCATGAGGTGAAGCAGAAAGTTTTGACCAATTGTTGTTGGATGGGAGTGGTAACGGGGTGGGGGTGGGGGTGCAATGGTGTTGAAATGTAGGGGAGGGGGTGTCGAATGAATCAGCCCCAATATATTACTGTTACTGAATTTACCAATTCTGAAAACAAGAAACCTAAAGTGCACCTCAGCAAGATTTGATCGCAGAAAAGATATTGTAATTACACCAAACATTAATTAGCAATAATTGGGAAGCACGGTGACTGTGACATGTGGGTATAGATTAATAAATTTCTGAACCCATGGGCCTAAGTTCAAATCTCACAGCAGTCTTATCAACAACCACTCCCACCCTGCAACACAAAGCACCAAATAAATCTGTTACACAAACTTGCCAGACATCACTTGGAGACAGACTCAAAAGTTGAACGGTGAGTGGCAGCAAGTGGCATCGTCCAGCCCTCCCCTCACCCCCACAAAATAAGTATTACTCCAACACACACACATGCACGTGTGCATTTTATCCTTGTCGGTCGTAAACGACTGCCACTGTCATACAAGAAGTGTCCTTCCTTTCCAAATTTCCATGAAAACACGTCCGGCCATGGGGGAAATATGACTTTGCTTGGAAAGTGTTGGCGACAGGGAGAGCATCCAGCTGTGGAAAATCTGCTTCAACAAAATCCATCTGACTCATGCAAGCAGGGAAAAGTGGATGTGAAACTGATGATGAAGTTGATGATGATATATAGATGTGGGGGGAGGGGGAACACACATCTCTACTTACACACCCATGCATGACCTTTAAAGAAACCCCTCATCTCTCCACCTCAATGCCACCCCCTCGTTTCATAATCACAAAATATCGTCGGGAAAAAAAAAAAAACTAATCTAAGGGACATAACTCTAACAGGCTTTAAAGGCCAGCTTCGTCCCGAAATTTTCTCGTAACTTGGATGCAGTATTGCGAGACTTCCAGTAAAAGAGTCCAAGCTACACTACTCCATTCAGTGATGTCACTTTGGAGGTTCTTTAACACAGAACTGTTTGCTAACAAAAACTGATTGTTAGGAAAGGAAATATAAATCGTGTTTAATATACGAATGTCGTTTTCTCACTTATGAAAACTTGCTGGAAATCGAAACTTCGAAGTCACTGTTAATACTGTATTTAGAAGTTATTGAATAATTTTTCAGTTTAATGTGAAATTGTTATTTTTTAAGAATTTGACATAAAAACATTTATAAATATGGGTATGGAACTGCCACATCCATTCAAGACATCCAGATGGTGAAGGAGAGAGAGGATACAGTGGTTCCCAAAGTGGGCGATATTGCTCCTCCTTCCCCGGGGGCGGTGGAAAGTTCCAAGGGGGCATTGAAGAAAAGTGGGGCGATAATGGATTTAACGATTCATGTCAAAACAACAAAATAATGGGTTTATTAGGTTAAGTTTTATTTGTGAAATACAGTTGCTTTGAATTTGCTTCAGAAAGGGATCCATGTTTGTGATGGTTAGTTGGGGGTGGGGGCACTAGGAATGTGGCTTGGGTGTCAAGGGGGCGGCAGCCCGAAAAAGTTTAGGAACCACTGACCCATGGAAAAAGCAGATGTAAAACTATAAACGAAGATAACGATGATGAGGATATTTGCCTCAGTTCTTAACGAGTAATTTATTTGCTCAACGTCAGAAAGATGAAAAATTAAGTCAACATCATCATCATCGTTTAACGTCCGCTTTCATGCTAGCATGGGTTGGACGATTTGACTGAGGACTGGTGAACCAGATGGCTACACCAGGCTCCAATCAGCTGAATTTAAACACAGAACATAAAAGGACATAAGTAAATACCACAAGGTACTGTTTCTGGTCCTTTTATCAATTCTACCACTTCACTACTTCAACAAGAAGAAGAACAAGATTACCAGTTCTGATGAGAGTTGTTTCTCAATTTCAGATGCTTCCTTCTCCCATTTTCTTTTGAATGAAGAATCTAGAATTGTGTCAGGTTCACGGAATGGTGAATGAGACCTTGAATTTTGGATTGGGGTTGACTCTTTGACTTCTGATTCCATTACATCAGATGTAGGGGAGTTCTTGTCCTGGGTAAAGAGCAGGGATTTCTGAATTGTTGGTCGTACCTAGAGGGAAAAAACATCAACAAATGTATTTGGTGTACCAGAAAGGTAAAATAAGGTGAAAAATTATTTATTTTCAGAACTTGCCAAACATTTTACATCAAACAGCTGTAATTTTGAGGAACACCTCAAAGTGAAGATTCTCAGAAAATATTGACTCACTTTCATTCCTCAAAACGCAGGAGGATAAATATAATTTTCATCATCCCGCTACCAAGTGTAACATCAACCCTTTATTCCTTATTCATCTATCACCCCTTCCTTTCTCATTCATAAACACAAGAGTATTATTACAGTAGATCATCTCGGTAAGCTTGGGCGCTATGAAAAAATACAAAGCCCAGCATCCTCATGGGATCATTCTACACATCTGTGTAATTTTTCAGGCAATTCCACCCAGCCGTTTGACCGTGAATCCCAAGACAAGAAAGAATCGCCCATGTCAAATTTATATGTATAGATAATGATAATGATAATAATAATAACAACTATGTAGACTTAAGTTAATAAGCAAACAAACGGTATGAAAACAGTGGCACCTAATATTTTGATGGCTTGACAAAGTGGAAAGAATGGTGATGGGAGCAATAATAATATAAATATGTTATAACAAAAAGAACGGATTCAATTCCATTACCTTCCGGCTATTTTTCTTGTCAAGTTTCTTCTGCCTCAATAGTGTACGGCCCCGCAGTGGGACTTTGTTACTGCTGGGTTTCCTTAATGTCTGTCGATTGTCTGTGAGCTTTCTGAAAAAAACAGCAGCAGCAGCAGCAGAAGGATCATTAGTTACTAGCAAACACTAAGGAAATAATAATAATAACAACAACAACAATAATCATGTTGCACAGATTTTCTTCCCCCACACAACCCTAGACCTCTCTGCAAAGAATCGCAAACAATGGATACTCACTTAATTGTCAATTCCAGACATTCTATCCAGGCTGTGACCTCTGCAGGATCAAGGGAATACAGAACTAAGGACTCCTCTTTACAGGTGATCTGAAGAGTAAAGAAGGAGCAGAAAACCAGAATTAGGGGTTTAAACAGGAGACAACAGAAGTGACTGTAGAAATTGGTTAGGGTTGTAGATCCTACAGATTTCAGGAGAAAAGATTTGGAAAGATTAACTCCTTTTTAGCATTTAAATCAACCACAGCCTACCCAAATACTCAACCTTGTTTTATGTTCAGACTAACCAGATCTGGCCTCTCACACATATCCTACAATGTCAGTCTAAAAATAAACAATCACATTGTTGAAATCTCAAAGCTAGATGATGAATGACTAATTTAAAACAATGCGAATAAACTGACATTACAGTTGACAAAATAATTTGAATTCTAAAGAGTTAATCAGAATAGAGAGAGAGTTAGAGGGAGAGAGAGAGAGGGAGGGAGAGGGAGAGAAAGAGTTAGAGGGAGAGAGAGAGAGAGGGAGGGAGAGGGAGAGAAAGAGTTAGAGGGAGAGAGAGAGAGAGAGAAAGAGATTTGATCTCAGAACAGTGACTTTGGTGCCAAATTTACTTACCTGGAACATCCCACCGCTGTGGAGTTCCTTATTGTCTTCAAACAGTCGCTGTATGGTGCAGTGTCTCAGAGGCAAAACACAGCAACAGGTGTAAGAATTGCAAGTGTCCAGCAACTTTGGTTTGGCATAGATGAGCATGTCAGAGAAGAGGAAGAACATCCGGTCGTGAGACTTGCCTCCTTTACGAGCGACCTGCAGAGAAGACGCAGAGGCTGAATGCCGTGTCTGAGGGACGTAAACAAACAAGCACAAATAAAAAAACCATCAGGTGTTCAAATCCCGCTCAAAGCATTGTTCTATATCACGTGAGAATCCCCATGACCTGTGGGTGAAATTGCACCCATAATGAAATTTGAAACTGCCAATTGGTGAACTATCACAACACATGCCATTGGAATACTGCAATCATAGATATATTACGTTTGAGTACATAAAAAGGCAGGATGGTCACGGTTGGCCTTGGATACTCTTTTATCCTCGATCAATTGGATCAAATGTGATCCAAAGCTTGAGAATTAAGAAACCACCTCCTTCTCTATGTAACTCTCTCTACGATGTCTGTCTGTCTATATATATATATATATATGTATTGTCACTTGTGTGTCCCTAGAACTTAGTTTAACACAAATACACTCTTAAACGCCTGGATCCCTCAACATAAACACACACACATATAAATATCTACCCCCACACCTTACTCAGGATTTCCTAAACTTCAGTAGGACATCAATACACAACAATTAAACATCCTCCTAAACTCCTCGACCCATAAACCTTAGAAGTCTACCAAACGGTGTTTTTGCATTAACATAGAAAGCAAGAGATACACAAATCGACCCCAGCATATAACAGGTAGATTATTGAGTCAACGTCAACAGTATAAAAGACAAAATTGACCATAGAGCTACCCAGACTCAGAATATAAAGGGATTTAACTAAGTATCACTAAGCATTTAATCCTAATATTTTTCGAAACTAAGACTCGAATATTAAAAAGAAAATCAAATCAAAACCAAGGGAAGTAACTCCTCCAGTACAATGGTTTACAATCACTGCAACGCAAAAAGCTAAAAGTCGTTTTAACTTTCTGTTGGACAGAAATGGACTCTGCCAAGAGGTCATGGTGAACATTGGACTCTACCAGTCTATCTTGCCCTCGACACTCGAAGAAAAAAACTTTGGTGAAATTACAAACATTCCATCAAATGTCAAAAATGTTTTTAATTCAGAGAAAGGTGAGTTGCTAAATAGAAGGGTTTCGTCAGTAAGGACCCCACAATATTTCAATAGAGGAAGACATCTCTGACCATACTGACCAACGTGAAAAGGTCTTGTGCAAGGATCCCAACACTTATTGTAGCTATAGGAGTTACTATCTCTGACCAAACTGAGGGAGACCTGAATAACACCAATCAGGTGTACTCTACCACCTCACTGACCAACACCACAAGAAGACAGCCGGATCCATGCCACTGCTTATGCTTTCCATGGCAACCACGCCATTTACAGATACCAAAAAGACAGTCGCAGTTTATATACAAGAGAGACGGTACTGAGAACAATGGAAATAGAGATTTGTGATGTCTTTGTTCCATCAGAAGAGAATTTGACAGTTGCGGATTAGAAACGAATTCTTCAGCACATGAAGTGTCATGGGGGGGAGGGAGTCGAGGTTATTTATAGAGATGACCCTTATCAACTTGGGTGGACGTGGCAAGGCTGAGTTACCTACTTTTCGGAGTGCTCCTTCTCGAATAAACTCTCGGCCAGGAGACAGGATTTTCGGAGTCGTTCCCAGAGATTTCTGAATGGTGAGCATCTTCTGGAAGTTTTCATGCTGTCGGACATGCTCGTTGATGTGGAACGCTATGTTGCAGATTTCTTTTGTAGCCTCTGAAATATTTACAAAGAGAAAAAAATGAGAGAAGGCAAGAAAGTTCGGCTGCAGAAAGAAATAAAGGCAAACAAAGAAATAACGGTGCAGAACCAGAAGACATCGTTTCTATCTGGTTACAGTTTCATTTCTTTCACTTCCAGGAACATTAAAAAAATATTTAATTTAAAAAAAAAAAAGATGTTCAATGTAAACCACCACCATCACCTGTCCGTTTACATACCCCCCCCCCCCCCGGGCCATTTGCAGTGAAATACAAATCTTACCTTGTAAGTCATGGTAGTCGTAGTGAGAGGTGGGAGTGTGTTCCAGTAAATCTTCCAACAACAGTTTATATCTGAGAGAATGAGAACAGACAATATTCAGGGGATTAATAGTTCAATGGCGGTGGGGGGGAGTGAGAAGCAAATGGCTGAAGAATGTAAAACAGAAGGAACTTGGCTAAAATAGTTTTCCTTTTTTTTCTGTAATATTGTCTGGACATTCCATGCCATCTTTAAGGAATTTCTTCTTCTTCTTCTTATGTTTTGAAATTCAATAATCTTTTGATACCAAACAGATAGCAACACTTTTATGTTTGCTTTTCTAGACATGCAAGAATTTGTTCCAAACACCATCTTAATTAAACTGATATATATTTTGTTTTTTATTACGTTCCATCTGAATCTATTTGTCTTTTATTATGTCCCAAACACAACAGTTGAAAAACTAGTGATTTCGTAATTTCTTTCCAAATTCTTGATTATTTTAGGAATTACTCAAAACATAAAGAAAATTTATTCCATTAGTGAAAAGGTCGAAAAGGATTATCGTAGCAAGAACTCGTTTCAGAAATACAAGCAATTTACCTTGGAACTCTTTGAACAGGTGTGATTAATAATGCATTGAACTTTAATCCCATAACTTCGGGCCTGGCTTCTTGGTTTTGGATAAACTCAGCAAATTCAGAGCTTTTCTGTAACCATTCCTGCAGAGGAAACAATTTCTTTCAAATAAAGAGATGGACCATTTATAAATTCAGTAAAATGTCGTTCAGATCTATGTTCACACTCATTAGACTATGGCCATCCTTAACCCTGTCGCACAGGAATAGATGAAATGTCATCTCAACCAGATTCTCAGTAAAGAATTAATTATCAACACAGGTGAAAGGAGATGCAACTGATTCCGTCCATTAATTTGCTTGAAATTGTTACTCTTGAGCTGTGAATGTTCTTTTACTTGTTTCAGTCATTTGACTGTGGCCATGCTGGAGCACTGCCTTTAGTCAAGCAATCGACCCCATGCAACTATTTTTTTTTTTTTTTTGCTCGGGAGCCCAAGGGGAAAGTAAATTTGACACAGGGACCCAGGTGCGAGAAGGTTAAATTACAACTCGTTTCACGGTAACTGACTTTTAGAGTTACCTCCCTTAGCACATATCTTTGTTTACCACAGACAAGTGTTCTGGATTCAACAACTGCACGATTCGGTCAAACAATGAGCCAAGACAGCAACCGTCACATGGTCCCTTTCAGTGTGCTAGAGACAGCAACTATATGTCCCTCAAATATTTTTTCATTTTTAAAAAACAAAATATAGAATGTAGTTGTAGATACACCACTATGTCAAAAGTCACAGCTGAGAGATTTTTAATTCTAGGTTTAAAGCGGCAAGGAGCTGGCAGTCTTTACGTTCTGAGTTCAAATTCTGCCGAGGTCGACTTTGCCTTTCATCCTTGCGGGGGTGATGAAATGAGTACCAGTTACGTACTGAGTCGATGTAATCGATTTATCCCCCACCCCACCCCACCAAAGAAAATTTCAGGCTTTGTACCTATAGCAGAAAGGATTTTTAATTCTAGGTTGACTGGATCAGGACTGACCTGGGGTTAAACAACATCAGTTGAATTGGAGTAAAGTGTGAGTGACGAGTCTTACTTGGAGTGTAGGGCAGAGATTTATTACAGAATGACAGGTCTTAGAGTTGTTGAGTGATGGGTCTTTCTCAGTGACATTGTTTAACCCAAAGTCAACCCCAACTGAGCAAACTGATTAAAAACGTTCCAGATATGACCACCCCATCCATTACCTATGTACAAGTAACCCAAGAGCAAGTTATCTAACAGGGTCTTTCTTTAAGACAGTAAAAAACGATTGAGAGGGATTTGGCTGTTGTTTCTGGCAGGTCAATTTAATTTGTTTCTCACTGTTACAGTCTCATATAGAGCTGCTGAGTGACAGGTGTTTGGGGAATGGATTGGGGGGAGGGGGGGTAAAAATATGACTAGTCTTTCTCTGAGTGTAACATACTGAGGTCAAAGTGAGAGATCTTACTTGGAATGTGGCAAGTGCTTGAGTGTGATTATTAGCATAAGTGGAGTAGAGTTTGAGAAAAGGCCCGAGGGAGAGGAAAGCTTGTCCTATGGTGTTCTGTTCCATTTGATCCAGCAACTTTATGTTCACATGTTGGATTTGTTCGATGTTACTGAACAGTTTGTTGTGGACGGCCTCTGGAATGATGCAGTCAAATCGCAGCGGGAAATAGAAGAACTGGAAAAAACAAACACAAAAAAATAAATAAAACAAACCAAAAAAAAAAAAGAAAATCAGACAGTTTTCTGCTGCTTATATTTCAACTGTTGTTTAGCCCTTGGTCAGCTGTGATCCAGTAGTCTTATAATCAAACACATTGCAGCCATGACCATCACTAACACTTAGAAGTGTCTAGGACTACATTGTCTAATGTGCTCTATAGATAAGGTGGTAGGTTGTGCTATAAGGAAGATTTGGCTGTTATTATTAGCAGGTCAAGCGACTGTGTAAAGTCCCTTGTCATGGTTATTGTGTTGACCCACAACAAACAGAAGCATCACAACAAACAGGTGTACCACAACACCAACACTTAATAAAGAACCACAAATACCACTTACTCTGTGTATAATGTCCAAGAGGTTTTGGTAAGTCTTCTCAGTTTCAAAGATTTCTTTGATGATTTTCCGGCGCCGTTTCTCTCGTTTCGCTTCATTGAATGCTGCTATTTTCGAAAGCTCTTCCGGAGATCTGTACTCAGCCTTTTCTTCTTGTGCAATCTCATTTAATACTGAAGAAACAACCACAACAAGAATCATATTAACTGGGAATGTGACCAGAAGACCAGACATGTGTGAGGAATGGATAGAGTTGAAATCAACCCCAGTAGATGACGGGTACAGTATTTTTAAACCCCAGGAACAGTAAAGGCAAACTTGCCCTTGATGAGATTTGAACCCAGGACACAAATGGCCACAACTGAATACTGCCAAAGACTATGAATGATGTTCTACTGATTTTTCACAATCCCCCCCACCCACTTCAAGTTAATAATGGTTTCTAATTTTGGCACAAGGCCAGCAATTTTTAGAGGTGTGGGTTTAGTTAATTACGTCAACCCCAGTGCTCAAGCGGTCCTTATTCTATTGACCCCAAAAGGATGAAAGGCAAAAAGCAACTTCCATGGAACTTAAACTCTGGACATAAATTCTTTCTGACAAGTCAACAATTCTGTGTGACAAATCAACAATTCTGTGTGACAAGTCAACAATTCTGTGTGACAAGTCAACAATTCTGTGTGACAAGTCAACAATTCTGTCCAAAAAAAAAAAAAAAAAAAAAAACCCTTAAATTTCGAAAATTCTCCCAAAAAAGCAACCATATTTATTTGGTAGAGCAATGGAGGAATTAGGTTTTGGTGAATTGTTTTTGGTCACAACCAAGAATTTCATTCGTTTGGAGATAGAAACCTTTTTAATAACAACAACCTACCTAGTTGTACGATACAACGGTTCCGTTTGAAAATGACCAAAAGACTTGTTTACCTTGGATTCTACTCCTTAAGGACATCATGATGACGGTCAGAGAATTTGGACAACCTGTGGAGAAAGAAGATGGCAGGATGGAGAAAAGGATGGAATATTTTATAGAATGATGAAGGAGTTCAGATTGGTGAGAACCATTCATAGTATGATGGAGTAAATCATGGAATAATAGAAGACATTGCAGAATAGTTGAAAAATGGTGACAGAATATTGAACAAGCTCATAGAATGATCAGATCATAAAAGAGATGGAAGACATCATGGAATGATGATTTTACCAAAAAAGTAAAAGACATCAAAGAAAGTCAAAACAGAAAGATAGAGAAGCCCTGATGAGGAACAAACCTATTATTTCCAAAAAATCCAATGACATAGTCTTCAGAGAAACAAAAGTGACAATAAAAATAATGAATGGGAGGATATAGTCTCTATTCTGTCACACATACATTCAGTACATAACTGATACAGAAAGATTTAACTAGTTGACTGATAGAATTGGTCCTAAGAATGCGATGGAATACAATTAAATAGGGAATGGCCATATTATTTGCCACAATGGGGCACTTTGGGCAAGAATCTTCTACCATAGCCTCAGACTAACCAAATCCCTTGAGAGTAGATTTGGTTGGTGAAAACTAAAAGAAGCCTGCTGAATATCTATGTGTGTGTGTGTGTGTCTGTCCCCCACCACTGAACAACAGGTGTTGGTTTGTTTACATCCCTGTAACTTAGCAGTTCGGCAATAGAAACTCATAGAATAAGTACCAGGCTTGAAAAGAAATAAGTCCTGGAGACGATGTTTGCTTTGGCATGATTTCTACAGATGAATGCTCTTCTTAATGCCAACCAATTCACAGAGAATGGATTGAACCTGGAAGCAAAATTCTTACCACACATCCACGTCTGCGCCTTAAGTTCTATAGAATCAACCGCGGCACAATCAAAGGCAAAGATGACATGGGTAAAATTTGAATTCGCAACACAAAAAGACGTAACTAAATTTTATTCTGTCACCAATTTGGTCGTCCCACCTACCCAGGTACCGTAAGCGTGTCTGCAACGCAAGATGTCACACTTTAAAATAGATGTAAAAACTGAAATGTTTAGATATCACAACACGCAAACAACATTACTTTCTAATTCAGGAATAAAGTCTCAAACTTTGATTACATCGGCACCAGATTGGTGCTTTATTTCATCGACCTCGAAAAGGTCGAAAGGTCGAAATTTGAACCTAGAATTAAAGAACCGAGAAAAATATTGCAAATTCCGCAAACTCGCCGCCTTATTAATAATTATTATTATTTCAAATTTTTGCCACAAGGGTAGCTTGGGGGAGGTGAGGATGAGTCGATTACATCGACCTAGTATTCAACTGGTATTTATTTTATCGACTACGAAACGATGAAAGGTAAAGTCGACCTCGGCGGAATTTGAACTCAGAACGTAAGGACGGACGAAATAACGCTAAACATTTCGTCCGACGTGCTATCTGCCAGCTCGCTACTTTTTTTAACAATTTCTTTTTTTAAATGGTGTAGATTGTATCTTTATGATGTATATAAGTGCAATATTTTTGTTCTACTAACAATTGTCATAGTTAATGTGTCTAGGAATGTGTGTGTGTGTGTAGTAACATGGTTTTATTTCACGTATCCCGGAAGAGGGATTCAACAATCTTTAACGAACTTTGTCAAAAAATGGAGAAGCAGAAATAAAGGCCTCCATATACACGTATGTATTGTGTCTGTGTGTGTGTGTAATCAATGAAATAAATTAACTTCAGAGCTTTTATAAAATCCAGACCAAGAAGATTTACAAAACGTCACTCATTTTTTAATACTTTTGCTACTTTATACACCGTCTTCATTTCTTATCTTAGCGTTAGACATTAAACCACGGCCAGGCTGGGGCCACAACAGTTGTTTTTCTCTCTTTTTTCTTTTTAGGTGTGACACTGTGACTTGTCCTGTCATTTAAATTTACTGACCTCAAAAGAAAAAAACATCAGTTTCAAAGGATTTAAAACATTTACACATACATATAAACATATTATATATATATATATATATATATATATATATATATATATATATACGGATCGCCATATATATATATATATATATATATAGAAAGATATAGATATATCTTTCTATATAAGACATCATAAATAAATCAAAAGACTTTTAAATACCTCATTCGGTTTACAGTTGTTGTTGTTTGAATTTCGTGCCAGAACGTTCAGCACTGAAGACTTATCTTTCTTCTCATTGGTCGATATTACTACCGCCTCTCACTCTCTATTTCCGCTTTTTTCTCCCCTTTTCTCTCTCTCTTTCTTTTCTCTACTTCTTTTATCTCTCTCTCTCTCTCTTTATATTTTATCTTGCTTTTCTGTTAATTTGTTTCTCTCAATTTTCTCTTTCTTCCTTCACTCTTAATGTATTCTCTCACTCTTTTCTCCCATTCTCTTCCTTTTCTCTTTCTTTTTACTCTCACTTTCTCTCTCTCTCTCTCATCTCCAGAAGTTACAAAAATATTATGAAGTCTTTTCCCTAATTTAATTTTGTCTTTACTCAAAATATTTCCAGTTAGCTTTTTGCTTTTTAATGTTCCTTATGCACATATATGCATATATACACATATACAAATATTTATACGTTTATATGGATATAGTATAACCATCTCTCATGGACTTAACTAGCTCCAGATGTCACTCCAAAACCTTTGGCATCAACTTTTCATCTGTACACTCTCCATTTATTTCTTTATAGAATCTCTTCTGATCTACCCTGAATAACCTATTCTGGTGGTGACCATTTTTGCTTTCTTTGCAACGAGGTGCTGGTTCAGTTCCTCCACTACTACTTTCAGGCCCTTTCTTTCAATATCATGCTTCCTTTTCAGTGCCCTGTAGTTTTGTTTGCTTTTAAGCTCCCCTTCCTCTTTTCTGTCTAAGACAGAGATTTCCTTCAAGAGCATGTCTAACCCAGCCTAACCCATCTCAAAGAAAGCAATATTGTGACATCAAAGGCTGCAAATACCAAACTTCATAGGAATCAGTTGGTAGCAATACTTGGCACAGCTCATGTGTTTGGGGAAAGTGTTTTGTCTCTAAGCTACAGGATGGAGCTGAGACGAGACATGGATAAACCAGGGAAAGAAAAAAAAATCACAGTAATCATCATCGTCATCATCATCATCATCATCACTTAATGTCCATTTTCCATGCTGGCATGGGTTGGATGGGTATCAGTAATAATAATAATAATAATAATAATTCAATTAAGTGTTTAATGAAACAGTTATAAAACAAAGACAAATTGAAATAGAAAATAGTTTTAATTATTTTGTGTTTTATAATTAATGAAATTATTGGTACAAATAACTAACAATATCAAACTGTAATAATAAGATAGACAACAAGGCCATAAAGGATTCTTTTGCAAGGAGGAGAAGTCCCCCCCTCCATGACTGGTATTCAGTTTTAGTGGCCCCGGGAGGATGAAGGGCAAAATCAACTTCAGAATGTAAAGGGTTGTAACTAATTACCACAAGGCATTTTGTTTTGATGCTCTACCAAGCACAAGTTCAATTATTGACTGGTTCACTCTAGAAACAGTCATCAATTTCACAATAGTCCCACTGCTGCTACTACTTTACACACACGTACGTACGTGCATGTGTGTGTGTGTGTGTGTGTGTGTGTGTGTGCTTGTGTGTGTGTGTGTGTAGCAGAAAAACCTTCCATTATTTTGCACAGCCATAGGTGTGGAGTTGGAGAAGATAGGCAAATGGCAAAAGTGGTATCTTCATGAGTTACCTTTGGTCGGAGGAGCGGTGTGGTTACCATGGGACAGGTATTTAGCCCCAAGTCAGCCCTGACCCAACAGACCCAGCATCAAATATGTCTATCCTATTACATTATTCTAAACATATACCATAACATTATATTATCTGTGTCCTTCCTCTTCAAAAATAGGTGTGGTTTGAAGGGAATTTAACTATTATTCTTAGCAACACAAAGAGAGCATGAAGCAGAAGCTCCAAGAAGAGTAATGTGTTGCCTCCATTACTCAAAGACACAATAACGATGACTTTGGTAAGATTTGAAATGAGGATTTTCTTGTCACTAATCTAAGCTTGTACCTCAACCTCACGGACACACTTGTAACTCATCAGCTTTGTATTTATTCTTTGTTTTTACAATATTTCTCCACAATTTTAACCAATTTCCATATCTTTCCTTCATATCTTTTATTGTTGGAATGTTCTGGAAGAAAATATTAACCCTTTTCATGCTTTAATAGTTCTGTGAAACATGTCTGTCTGTTCGTCATTATTTGCTTCCTTTTTCAGTTAAACAAATACACAACAAACTTTATTTGTGAATGCTTTGGACTGAGGACCCAGACACGTTTTTAAGATATTTTTTCTGTAAATGAAATCATGTGAACGAAAATAGGGAACTCTGTATGATTGATTAGTGATGTGTATGTAATAAAATCATACATATACATACACATACACACACACACATGTGTATGTATGTACATATATATGTATGTATATATATATGTATATATATATATTTATATTTATATATACACATATATACACACACATACATATATGAATATATGATATATTTGTATGCATATGTGTGTATTATATATATATATATATATATATATATATATATATATAGAGAGAGAGAGAGAGAGAGAGAGAGAGAGAGAGTGAGTGAGACAGACAGACAAACAGACAGAGACACTACTCAAACTGTGTACGTGTGTATGTGTGTGTGTGTGCATGTGTGTGTGTGTGTGTGTGTGTGTGTAGCTACAGGACAGACAAACAGATACTTTTATTGTTGTTGTTCTTGTTCTTCTCCTTTCTTCTCATCTGGTTCCACGATTTTCAAACCAAATTTTCTTCTTTAGAATCACCACAGCATTCTTCGTTTTCTCTAATTGATTTGTCCTTCTCATCCTGTGTGTTACTTAAAGAATCTTCCGGTTGTTTCTGGAGATTCTTTGAGTAGAAAGTAGCAGCAGGGTAAACCCATCGTTCTGTTAGTTCAGTGCCATCGGAACTCAGGTTTAAACTCTTCTCACTCTTTCGTCCACTATGAGAACATTGACCACCATGCATCTCCTCACAGCTCATACTCAGAATGGTGGCCGATTTCGTTTCACGTACGCTGCAAGAACTGGCAAATTCTGTCTTACCAAAGCAATGCTGCCTATGTTTTCCACAGACACTGTCCTCTGCATCTGGTTTCCCCATAATCCCTTTTTCATCTTTTAAACCCCCAGATGTAGCTGCCACATCACAAGGGTCACTGCAACCAAGATTGTCCATGGCAGGTTCCAAACACTGACCTTTACACTGACCGGTGATATCATCGTTATTGTCTACGTCCTCAGCATCGATAATGTCTAAAGTAAGAGGACTGCATCGACCACTACTACTACTACCGCTGCTACTACTGCTGCTGCTACAGCTACTGCTGCTGCTACTACTACTACGACAATTGTAGTGTCCAGCTACTCCATCCATTTCGCTGTGACCAGCACCACTGATGCCTTCGTTTAAATGACCATCACCTGTAACGACCTCACTGATTTCATTGATCTCATCAATTTCATTTACTTCATCCAGATCAGTAATCTGATTGATCTCAATGACCTCATTACTTTGACTTTTGCCAATACCAGTAATATCTTGGATCAATACTCTGTAAGGGTTACACCTCGACTGACCGTTAACCCTGCTGCTCTCATCTACTCCCTCATTAATCTCTTCCACCAACGCCCTGCCACCATCACTGCTATTGTTATTACTAAACATGCCAGCAGCAGCAGCAGTAGTAGTAGTACTAGTAGTAGAACTGGTATTAATAGTCGTAGTTGTAGTAGTAGTAGCAGTAATATCTTTCAATGGCGCCATTTCTTCAACCAAACATATCTTTATTGGTTTATATATTTCCTGCAAAATAGCAAACAGATAAGATTACATTTTATATATATATATATATATATATATATATATATATATATATATATATATAGTGAGAATTTACAAAAAAAAAACAAAAGATGAAGATGGATGTGTAAACAACAAACAGATGTATTAATGCACAAAGAACATTACTCATGTTACAGGAACTGAACTCGGAAGCACTCTGCCACTCACCAGACCTTGCACCAGACCTTGCACCAGACCTTGCACCAACTGACTACCAGGTTTGCCAGGCATTAGACAACTTTAAATCTGAAGAAGATGCGGAAACAGCATTTCGTGATTTCTTCACCTCTGGCTCTCCAGAATTCTTTGCTGGCGCCATAAATAAGTTCCCAATAAAATGGCTAAATTGTGTTGATAATTTAGGTGCCTACTTTGATTAACTGCATTGCTTTTTGATGAGATAAAGAAAAATAAACTTTCAGTTTCAAATCAAACTTTTCATTCTTAATGACCTGATAAGTGCATGCGTGTGTGCGTGCATGCGTGTGTGCGTGCGTGTGTGCATGCATGCGTGCATGCTAGGATCAGGCAGAATTACAGAATCTGTAAAGGCACAAGAGTTTCTACGGCCAATGCTCTTCAATGTACCTTCAAAGCTACGAAGAATAAGAGATCCTCACTTGAGAAACAGGCAAAGCTAAGCCACAGGAAGAGCATCCAGCTGTAAAGTAATGCCTCAATAATATATTCCTCTAACCCATGCAAGCAATGGCAAAAATGGACTTTAAAATGAACAAACAATGTCTGAGTGTGTGTTAATGAAGTCTATATGTTGGGCATTTTTTTAGAATAGGTGCAACTGCATCCTCCTTCTGTATTGTAAGAGATGAATGAAAGAATTGCCTCAAAAAATCCTGTCCAACCCAAGTCAGCATGGAAAAGCTGATGTAAAATGATGGTGGTGATGGTGATGATGATTCTATGTTTCTAATTAGAAACCTTACCTCCACCTTATTTGATAAACTCCCATTTTTCTCCAGAGAAGCCATATCAGTGTCAATGTCTTCAAGAACAGGGATGTCCTACAAGGAAAATCACAAAAATAACAAGGTCGGAACTACATCATGATATACATATGATATATATATATTTATATATTAATTCGATATATTATATAATATATATATATATTATATTATATATTATATATATTATAGGGAGAATTCACAAAAAAAAAAAACAACAGATGAAGGCAGGTGGTGTAGAAAACAAACAGATGTATTAGTATAACACTCGGGAAGTGAAAAAGTCTTTAATGTTTCGAGCCTATGCTCTTCTACAGAAAGGAACACAGAAAGAAACAATGAGATATATATATATATATATATTATGTGCACGCGTGTGTGTGTATTATTTAAATCAGATTGTTGCAAAGAGAAGGGGACTCTTTAACCCAATTTAACCCCTTCCTGGGGCCAACCTTTAGCTGTTTTTCAAGCTGGGAATTGTTTTATTCAACAAGCCTGGGAAAGCAGAGAGCAACAACCAGTCATTATGTTGACAAAGAATGTCCAAACATCATGCTTCCATTTTGGCTGAGAGAATGATGAGCGAAATTGTGGAATACCAGCCTTTACACACACACATACACACACACACGTCAGATGGTCTTCCATATAGTTTCTGTCAATCGAAGCCATTTAAATTGCTTTGGTCAGGCTTAACAACAGTTAAGTCCTAGCAGATTCCATCACTTATTCTACATATAGTATTTCCCTTTTGTTGATTTCTGGTTTCTATTTCATTACAAGTACAGTTTCTATGTTTATTCTTCTCGTGGTTTGTGGAAAACTCTGTAAATGGTTGTGACTGTCAACCAATGATTTTCTGTTTTATTCCCTGTATGCTATTATTAGGAGTTGTGGTGACCCCTTGTCATAAACATGTGTCCCTACCACCACCACCACCAAGTTCCACTCACCTCTGCACCTTCATTACATTCACTGTCTGATGAGCTGTCTTCACCTGAGTAGAAATACAAATACAAATTCGAGATGTAACGATATACGCAATGATATATAAAGATACATATTGATCTGTAACAATACATATTGATCTGTAACAATACATATTGATCTGTAACAATACATATTGATCTGTAACAATACATAGTGTTGATTAAGAATACAGATTTGATAAATACCAATACATACTATCGTGTGACAATGCTAATGCAATACGCAAGTGTTTGGTCATTGTGATAGTAAAACAGAACTTAATTGTAATTACAATTAATTTGTGCTAATTAAGATATTACTTGTCCATTTGACCATTCAGTCAGGATGGAGAATCAGTGATATATTAATGTGCCACCAGAACACAATCTGTCTTGGAATTGGTAAACTACAACTAGGAACGAGATGAGTTGTGTTAGAAAGACTCTTTAAAAGTCTGGATTACTTGAGGTGACCTTTAAAGGTCACCAATGAGAATCTTCACTAACAGACGATAACTCGGTAGATGTCTTCTAGAAACAAACGTTAACAATTAAGAATTTCATTCATTCAAATTCCTTACTTTCAGATGTGGATCACAGATCAATCTCCCCTGAAATGAGAGACCAATCATCTTCAGTTTGTGAATTCAACTACTTACCATTAATTTCGGTAATTCTCAAAATAGAATGGCTTTTCTCCGTGGAGGGTGTCACTTGATCACAAACTATCAAAATCAAAACAAGGAAACATGTTATTGGTCTGCTGAATTCTAAACAACATAGAGGAATGGTTAATGAATGATGCTGACATGGTACAAGTCTTGGGGCTGTATCTGCCAGATTAACCCATCCTGTACCTGCATCTACCCCTCTACTTAAAATCACTTGTCTTCTTTTAATGTATTCAAGAAAAAAACTTCCAAAAATTAAATGCAAGAAATTATGCTGCATTTATGTTCCAAATACCACTTATAGACATATCATTTTACGGAAATTAATTATTTTATAAATCCCACAAAATGTATGATGATTTTCAAATTCAATTAAAGCCTAAAATGTGTATTTTGTGAGAAATATGGTCACATGTCAGGCTAAACAAGTGTGTCTGTGTGTGTGTACGTGCATGCATGCATGTGTGTGTGCGTGTGTGTGTGTGCGTATGTGTGGATTTGTTAGTGTATGTGTGTTTGTTATCACCATCATCACCATCGTCGTCATCTAATGTCCCTGTTCCATGCTGGAATCAGATGGACAAATGTATGTGTGTGTACATTTGTTTATGTGTCTATGCATGTTTATGTAAGCATGTTTGTATGTATGTATGTAAGTATGTGTGTGTGTGTGTTAGCAGAATCACACACGCAGATGTGAGACATCATCACCAAAAGGAAGACAAGTGTGTCTCACCCGTGGAACTGAAAATAGTTGATGTGTCTGCTGTTGCCGTTGCTGATGCCGTCTTCATCAAAGATCCTCTCAGATCAATTACTTCCGTTGCTTCTTCTTCCTTCACCTCCTCCTCCTCCTCCTTGAATGATGTCGTCTATAAATGGAAACAAACAGATCAATTATTGGCAAGACATTTCTCCACCAGATGACACTTGGAAATATAATCTTCACTTTGTAACACAATATTTCATATGGACCGGCTCCAAATCACTATTTACACACACACATCATCGTTATCATTATTCAACGTCCTTTTTCCGATGCTGGCATGAGTTGGACCGTTTGGAAGGAACCGACAAGCCAGAATGTTGTGCCAAGCTCCACTGCCAGCCACTTCATAGAATGTACTGGGTACATTTTCAATAGCACCAGCACTGGTGAAGTGGCCAACACTCTCAAGACAAAACCCCCTCTCAACTGAGTAAGGTATCGCACTGAAGGAGGGGACCGAAGTATGGCTATACAGGAAGTACCCGTGTCACTGCCACATATACAGTGAGCATGCGAGTGACACTTAAAAAGCCCCCCAGGCTGTAAAGTGGTTGGCATGTTAGAAAGGGCCTCCAGCTGCAGAAACCATGGCAAAACAAGGCAATTGGAACCTGGGCAGCTCTCCAGCCTTGCCAGACTCTGTCAAGCTGTGCAACCCATGCCAACATGGAGAATGGATGTTAAAAGATGATGATGATGATGCTGTTTGTGTGTGTGTGTGTTTAGAGTAATCTTTTTGCCTAAGTGTATTCATAAAGGCCGTTATTTTGTTCAAATATAGACAGACAGATGGATGGTGAATGCATGTGACTCAGTGGTCAGTGGTCAGTGCACTCACAATCCAGTGATTCTTGGACCAAGTGATGTGTTGTGTTCTTGAGCAAAACACTTCATTTCATGTTGCTCAGTCCACTCAGCTGTAAATGGGTAACCCAGCGACAGAATAGCCTTCCGATTAGGGGGAATGTTGGCCTGCTTGCCTAATTAGTCTAATTAGCAGAGTGGCATCATTCAAACACTAAAACAATGCCAAATGCATTCTGACCAGTGATGTATAACAACATCTGATAGTCTGGTCGATCATGTGATCAGATGATCTTATACATACTTGCAGAGAGTAAGGGACTCTATATCCAAGTAGGTGCATGCACACACGCGTGCGCGCGCAGTGCATTGGAACATTGACAAGTTGCCTGGTGTCAGGACGTATTGTCCTCAATTTCTGTGTCATCATGTTAAATATTATTATGTAAACCAAATCAAATAAACAACAACAAACCTTATGAGTCACACAGACATACGACAGAGAGAGAGAGAGAGAGAGAGAGAGAGACTCACAGACAGACAAGCATTTCTGTTGACTTTTCCTACAAATTATGATGAAAACGGAAACTTCTTTATATTTACCTTCGCACTCTTCTCTTCCACATTTTCATCTTGTTCTTCTTCCATATTTTTCTCCTCCGTAACACTTTCATCCGTCTGTTCTTCTGCAACGCTGTCTGTTTTCTCTTCTACACATATTCCCTCTTCTTCCTTCAGCTTCGTTGTATTTCTTGCAAGTCCTTCTTCCCCCTCTATTTTCTCTTCATCTCCGTTCCCTCCTTTCTCCACATCAATCCATTTAGTCTTGTATGTCCCATACAACCAGTCAATACTTTCCTCGATAACAACTTCTCTTTGGTTTCTTTCTGCATCTCCTCGTTCCAGCCATTTCTCATCCAATTTCTTCTGAATCTTTTTGGCCTCACTCTTTTGCCGAATCTTCAACAGAGCTACAAACAGACATCGTAAACACAACATCGTTTACTTGTTATGGTTACACATGGTGTCACCTCTGCTACACACAATTCACACACACACTCGCTACAGATAATGCTCAAAAAATTCAAGAACAGAAATATATTGTGAAATAAAATTTAGGAGTTTTTAAATAAGATAATAATAATAAAAATAATAGTAATAATAATAGTAATAGTAATAATCAACCCACCATCCACACTGTCTTGAATTCGTTTGTTTTCTTTATCAATCCAAATCTGTCGTTCTATCTTCTCAGCTTCTATTCCACCTCTGGCCCTGTTATAGAAACAACAGCAATAACAACAACATTCTTCATATTTACTTCATCATGGTACAGGCCATGCTACAACAGCCATACCACCACCACAAATACGTTCTGATTGTGTGTGTTGTTGTTGTTGTTGTGACATCAGTAAACTTTGCAGTGTTGAATAAGTGTTAATGTGGTGCCAATCATAATACAATTGAGAGAATCCCTATTTTCAATCATGGCACAGTGCCACGGAAATGCTTTGAACACAGCATTGCATTCCTCAGTCTGATGTGGGTGGCACCATCTTTAATACTCAATGAGCTGTACAACCCCATGGTACCTATTTGCAGCTAGCTGAATTGAGCCATTGAAAATTAAGTATCTTTGATCTAAGCTCAGTGCAGTGATAGGATAAGAATCCATCGATGGGTCTCGCTGTATCAGTGAATTCCTTGGTAACTGTTCTCTATTTCTTATGACAGCCTCTGTCACAAAGATACACTGACACAGCAAATCTGTCACTGGACCTGGTCAGTGAGTGTTAACTGGTCAGATATACC
>NC_142938.1:1022555-1042555 GCF_046866305.1 Octopus bimaculoides | reverse complement strand
TCAACAGCTTCCACAGACACTAAAGTCCACACTAAAAAGACTCTACTCAAGTCACACTCTTCAATTTCCATATTACAACAGACTCCACTCAAATAACTCGCTCAAATTTCCAAAGAAAGCCATTAACCTCTACTCAAACTCCACTCATGTCAGACACTCACATTTCCAGACCCTAATTCATCAGTAGGTGATACAGTACATAACCTGACCCCTTTCAAAGCTCTACTTCATTATTTCCTATGCAGATTCACTCCCTTATAATCTGACCCCAACAAAGTGTGATTACTGATACATTGGTAACATGTTGGCAGGGTTTCAAACAGTTTCCTTTCCCCCCAAGATAAAACTAGCTGACTCCTAATATTTTCCCAAAGTCATAATAAGCAATCTGCCCTTCGTACCATTTCCCAAGAGAGAAACACAGAACCTGCAACTCACACAAATTCTCAACAGTTTCAATCATGTTGTGGCAAAGATTTAAATTGGATAATTTCTGCATCGATTCCAAGTTTTCAATCTTGTAGATGAGATTCTGCTGTAGATAGAGGCACTTCATTTCGACCTGATGCTCAAGGTTCTCGATCTTATTGAGTCCATTATTTTCTAACCAAAGACACTTCAGGCCAACATATTCTTCAAGATTCTCGATTTTATAAATACCTGCACAAGAGAAGAAACCCCAGACAGACACAGGAATTAGATGAATACAAAACACCAACAAACCAAATAAATGACAGCCAAACCCTGTATCTCACAGTTGCTAAGCAGCCATGTTACCAATTAATTAGAAAATTCACATCATTAATTCCTTTGGAACAATTAGAAATGTAAACAATGTTTCTTCTACAATTAATTCTGTACAACAACATGTAATTGTTGTTGTTGTTGTTTAGCCATGGGTCAGCAGCCCTTACACACAAAGGTGTTTCAGTCCTGACTAGTCTAGTCTTTTATTCAGTGGATCTGAAACTTATCCAATATGCCCTTCCTTTTTTTAAGATGGCAGGGGGGAGGTTTAGCTGTTATTTCTAGTAGGTCAAGTCATCATGTCAAGCTGTCCTGGCTGGTGGGACAATCTGTCATGTGACTGTCACATCAGTTTCACAGCCAGACCCTCAAGTGTGCTGCATCTTCCACCCTGTTCAGGTGTGATGGATCCAGCTGCCCGCTAGAGACACCTACAGGCCAACAGTTAGAGCCAAATTGGACCAACCACCCTACTGGAAGCACCAAAGGGCCAGGTGGATTACAAGGCCCACAATCCTGCTAAAAGCACCCAAGGTATCCAAAGTGAATCAACATCAGAAGACATTCATCTCAAATGTAGGGAAACTCTCTCCTTCGCACCAAAAAGAGTTCTCTTCCTCTCGACCAACATCAACAGAACGGACTCACCTTTAAAGTGTAAGTAAAGAACATCGTTAAGCTCAGGTGTTTGGTACAGTTTGTGCTCCTTGCAGTGTTGGCGGAGGAATTTCTTGGTCAGTCTGTGGGGTGACAGAATGGTGCAAACTAATATAACAGGGTACAGTGGGCAGTAATATCATCATCATCATCACTACCACCACCACCACCACCACCACCACCACCACTACCATCACCATCATCAACATCATCATCAACACTACCACCATCATCATTATCATCATCACATAAAGTCTGCCTTCCATGTTGGCATGGGTTGGACGGTTTGACAGGATCCAATAATGAGCCACACAGAACCATCATGCTTCCGGGTCTGCTTTGGTTTCTATGGCTGGATTCCCTTCCAAATGCCAACCATTTTGCAGAGAGTTCTGAGTGATTTCTCCCCCACTCCCACCCTATGTCCCCACCATTAATGAGGTCGCTCAGTAACTTGCAAGACAAGACCCTAAAGCTGAGAGAGGTGGGGAGGGAGGGAGGTGGCTTTGTGGTGAGAGTTGAAAGGTTAAAGTATGACAGAGGGACAAGCAGAGGCATGTTGCTAGAGAAGAGATGCATGGCAACTGCACCACCATCACCACAACTAAATTATATATGAGGGTGCCTATTCTCTTATACCCAAAAAGGTGAGTCTGAGAGAGACTACAGAGGAGGTGGAAGGGCGGGTGGATGAGTTTATAGGACCAGAAAGAGGATAGAGGTGGGAGGAGAGGGGGATGATAATGCAGGGGAGGCTGAACAAGGGTGGAGGTGTGGCTGGTGGTAATTATCAGTAGGGGAGGGGAAGATGAAAGATGTAGGGTGGCAAACAACATTACAATTAAATGTGTGTGTGTGTGTGTGTGTGTGTGTGTGTGTGTTGTAAATATGAACTTGGTCTTACCTTGGCCAGCGATCATCCACCTTTTCAAAAGCAGATTTCTCATGTGATGGTTCTTCTTTCTTTTCTTTCTTACATTCTCCATCAGAAACTACACCAATGAACACCACAGCACAGTTATATCATCAATGGTCATTGACATCACAACCTACAGTTATACAGTTGTTACACATCCCAATTCCCCAGCATCTGAAGCTGCTGCTACAGCACAGTTATACCAAAACAAGCCAGATCTGACCAACTCTCCTGTGTCACCAGTAAGCTCTTGTCTTGAAGGAATTTGGTGAAAGTAATATGTTGCCCTCAGCATCAACAAAGATTTTGGCTATAGCATGCAAGTCTATTAAAAACGTCCTGCTTAAGGGCTGCATCTGTCTCCCATTCTGTCAGATGGCAAGACCCTCCATGGTGGAACTCTTTCTGTTCCTCATTCTATCAACTGAGATGTCCACCAGGGTCCAGTTTCATTCCCCCATTCTCTTCCTTTTCTAGCACAATTATATTACTGACCACTTCTCCTCAGCACAAGCTGGGCCCATACACTCTCCATTCAGGCATTTCTGTCCCACTTGCCACTCCTCCTCCTATCCCACTTGTTGTGTTCATCTCCACACCTCCCAACCACCCACCAGACCCTGCACTAATCACAAATCCCAGTCCTTCCTCCCGAATAAGCCATCCCCCTGGAATTCCCCCCTTGCTCGTGTCTCTCTTCTGCAAAGGTTGACTTACAAAGGTTTAAGACAAACCTTAATGGCATCAATCTCACTGGTCTTGAAAGGCTACGGGCAATCCCACTCCCTCCAGACCCAACAATTAAAAAAAAATCCATGACATCCCAACAGCACAGCATAAGAGTTATACCATCAACATTCAATGACATTACAACATTAAAGAACTTTGCCAAACACACATCAATATCCGAAGTTAAATCTGCTAGGAGGAACTAACTAAAAATGGAATAATTACCATTGTCTTTTGCACTGTCTTTCTGTTTTCCATCCAAACCATTTGTAGTCACTGTCTCAGATTCCAATGTCTTTGAACTATCTCCAGCATCTTCTACTATTTTTGGAACATCTTCAGCAGATTCTACTAGTTTTGAAGAATCTTCAACAGTTTCTGCTGTCTTTGAAATATCTCCAGCATCTTCCACAGTTTTTGAAACATCTCCAAGATTTTCTCCTGTCTTTGAAATATCTTCAACAGCTTCCACTTTATTTGGAATATGTTCAACAACTTCCAGTGTCTTTGAACCATCTTCAACAGATTCCACTGTCTTTGGACAATCATCCACAAATTCCACTGTGTTGGAACAATCTTCAGTAGATTCCACTTTCTTCAAAAATTCTCCAGTAGATTCCTCTGTCTTTGAAATGTCTGCAGCAGATATGTCTACATTTGAAAAAACTTTAACATCGTCCAATGTCTTTGGACAATCTTCAACAGATTCCACTGTCTCTGAACAAACTCCAGTAGATTCCAGTATCTCTGGACAACTTCCAACAGCTTCCAATATTTTTGTACAATCTCCAACAGCTTCCACAGTCTTTGAACAAACTCCAGTAGATTCAACTGTCTTCAGAGATTCTCCAATAGATTCCATTGTTATTGAAACATCCTCAGCAGATATAACTGAGTTTGAACAATCTTTAGCATCTTCCAATGTCTTGGAACAATCTCCAACAGATTCCATTGTCTCTGGACAATCTACAACATCTTCCAATATCTTTGGACAATCCCCAACAGGTTCAATTGTCTTTGAACAATTTCCAACAGATTCTATTGTGTCTAGAGAATTTGCCATGGATTCCACTGTGTTTGAACAATCTCCAGCAGATACAACCAAGTTCAAACAATCTTTAGCTTTTTCTATTGTCTTGGAACAATCTCCAACAGCTTCCACTATTTCTGGACAATCTCCAAAACCTTCTCCTGTCTTTGAAACATCTTCCAATATTTTTGGACAATCCCCAACAGTTTCCACTGTCTTTGGACAATCCCCAATGGTTCCCACCATCTCTGGACAATCTTCAGTAGATTCCAATGTCTTGGAGCAATCTCCAGCAAATTCACTCTGATTGGTGGTTTCATCTGAAATAAATTTGAATGTGTAAGTACATACTTGTCTGTAAGTGAATAATAAATACCAAGAGAAAGAAAGAAACAGAGAAAGACACAGAGAGAGAGAGAGAGAGAGAGAGAGAAAGAACAACTTCATATCAATGGTATAAACCAGTGGTTTCCAACCCTTTTATTTAAATGTGTTTTCCCATGGACCCCTTTTAATATGCTTATCCTTTTATATATATATATATATATATATATATATATATATATATATATATATATATGAAATTTTGAATTTAGTTCATCCCCCCCCCCCACCACAGACCACCAGTGTTCTGCGGACCCTAGGTTTGGAGCCACTAAACAAAGAACACTGGAAATCACTGGAATCAATTGGAGATCAAAATAACTTTAATATCTTTTGAGAGTAAAAGACTGAGTGAGTTGGCAGAATGGTTGGCAAAATGCTTTGTTGCATTTCATTGGTCTTTATGTCTGGAGTTCAAGCTCTGCTGAGGTTGATTTGCCCTTCATCCTTTTGGGGTCAGTAAAATAAGTACCAACTGAGTACTGGGGTCGATGTGATCGACTTCCCCCTCCCCTCAAATTTACTGGCATTGTGCCAAAATTTGAAGCCAAAATCTGTTGAGAGTGAAGTATTTAAATCCTTAATACAATACAGAGAACTATACCATCCAGTGGTCCCTATTTACCACAGACACAGTCCAGTACCTGTCCCCACATGCACTACTGACATTTTACTCTTACATGGACACCGTAGGGTACCATTAACAAGAACTGAATGCCAATTAACCAATCAACAACAAACGTCATTAATTTAGAAATATCACAAACTCTGTAAATTTTGATGGAAAACAAAATCATTTACCATTTTCTGTTTCAAAAACAGAATCTTCAGCAATTCCTGCTCCTGGTTTTGTAGAAACTATGTTGTTAGCATCAGAATTGGATTGGCTGAGAGAAGGTGGCAGTTCTGTAGAGTTGCTGTTGTTGTTGTTGTTGTGGGGGGTGGCACTGGTGTTGGTGTTGGTTGTAGCAGTTGTGATGTCATCAGCAGATATTTTAATGGTGGTGGGCATCTGAAGAGAATGAAAAAAACAGATACAAGTCTATCATCATATACATACATATATATATCATCATTGTTGTTTAACATCCACTTTCCATG
Organism: Octopus bimaculoides; assembly: GCF_046866305.1. NCBI lineage: Eukaryota > Metazoa > Mollusca > Cephalopoda > Octopoda > Octopodidae > Octopus > Octopus bimaculoides. The sequence goes on along the minus strand of NC_142938.1, from coordinate 1,036,991 downwards.
CTGGCATGGGTTGGACCGTTTGACTGAGAACTGGTGAATCAGGAGGCTGCACCAAGCTCAATCTGATCTGGATGCCCTTCCTAACACCAACCACTCCGAGAGTGTAGTTGGTGCTTTTACGTGCCACCGGCATGAGGGCCAGTCAGGCACTTCTGGCAATGACCATGCTCAAAAGGTGTTTTTATGTGCTACCTGCATGGGAGCCAGTCTGGCGGCACTGGCAATGACCACGTTCGAATGTTATTTTTCATGTGCCACCGGCACATGTGCTATATAATTTATCTTGATTCTGACAAAGGTTTTGAAAATTTGCTCAATTTTATGGTGTTTGGACGCAGGGTCAGAGGATCATGTGACTATATGAATGTTAATTACATCAAAAAGTCAAATCTGTATTGGTCCAGTGAATGTGTCATGTGAGAGCAGGGATAACAACTGGCTGTCATGTTTGAGTATTAAGTCAAGTGGCAGTGTGGTCAATAGTTGCTTTGAAATTCAAGGCTGTGTTAATCCAGAGAATAGCATCATGTGATGATGATAGGATAAACAACAGGTTGTCAGAAGAGCTAAAAGTAGACAAACAGATTCCTTGTCTATATGTGAGTTATTGTATTACAGGGTTGTCTTTTTAAAACTACAAAACCACCACTGAATAAGCTATAATAATAATAACAATAACAAATAAAACAGACATCACGCTATTGCAGCTGACATTCTCACAAACACACAGCACAACCACTGACTCTACTAGCCCCACCGTCACCTTCTCCTTGCAAATACTTCCTCTTACAAATGGGAGTTTTTCCCCTTTTCTTTTTGCCTCTTCTTTTCTGTCTTGCAAGTTATATGACACACATACATATATGTGTACGCATGTGCCTCTGTGTGTGTTTAAGTTTAACTATATATAGTCACATGGCGACCTCACTCGTGCCAGTGGCTTGAAAAACGCACCTACTCCACTCTGTAAAGAGATTGGCATCAGGCAGAGCAGCCAGTTGTAGAAACCATGCCAAAGCAGACACTGGAGCATGATAGGGCCCTGACGCTCATCGGGTCCTGTCAAACCATCCAACCCATGCCAGCATGAGAAACGTACAGTAAATGATAATGAAACATATACGTATTTACGCATTTATACGTATGCATGTTTAAGTACCCACTTATGAACATAGACACAAACAGATACATACGTATGCATGTATATATGTATGTATTTATGTATGTATGTATGTACGTACGTACTTATGTATAGTAATAAATATGTGTATGTATTTTCCATATGTCTTTGTGTGTGTGTGTGTGTGTGTGTGGGTGGGTGTGGGGGTGCGATGTTTGATAGTGACAGAAAGCCTCTAATTCCATTGGACGGAGGGCTGAGAGGGGACTGTAGGGGGGACGAAATTGCCCTTTTTGCACACCTCCCCGCATTATATTATACCAGTTCCTTGAATCAAACCAAGAAAAGTGAAGTGAACCAAGTCAATATTTGAACCCCGAACGCCATTAACAAAACAGGAGATATTTGAAAAGAAAATTAAAACGAGGTGAAAGTGTCTGAAGGAAACACGGAGTGTTTAAAAGTTGATAAAACAAATAAAATGGCAGTTGAATTATTAAATGTGAGATGAGAGACAGAGAGAGAAAGAGAGAGAGAGAGAGAAAGCGTGAGAGAGAGAAAGAGAAAGAAAGAGAGAGAGAGAGAGAGAGAGAGAGAGAGAGTGAGAGATGATAATGTGGAGACAAAACAGTTGAGTCTTCTTACCTTGTTAGAAAACAAGCGTCTGGTACGGTGTCATAGCAACGGGGTGAGTGGAAAAGGTGGAAATGGGTTCCGTTAGTGAAACGAACCAATTAAATTTCTCGCTTTGAACGCTGTTTTTTGAATGGAATGGAACACCTGAATAACAGAAAGGGTAAAGAATAGCAAGGGGGGGGGGCCTGTACGTGGTTCTTCAGACTACTAGAAACTGCAGCTAAAAATCCCTCAAATAACATCGGCTTGCTCAGATTGGGTCTATTTATTTACATTTATGTTTTAGGTGTGGTCGTGGTATCGAAATAAATAACGACCTCCGCTACAAAACGGAACGGACTACATAGAAACAACACGCCTGGGTCCTCGAATGTCTACAAAAATTGAGATCTACGATCTATTATTGTTTGTAAAATATCCAATTAAACTTAATCAGCTTAATTAGTCTCAGTAATCACAGGTTCCCTCATTACTTAGAATCACTGAATGTTTACAAAATTGTAACGTGTGCTGTTTCAGGCATTTAGACTGCGGCCATGCTGGAGCACCGCCTTGAAGACATCTGATCGAACAAATCGACCCCGGATTTTTTTTTTTTAAAGCCTGGTATTTATTCTATTAGTCTCTTTTGATGACCCGCTAAGTTACAGAGACATAAACACACCAACACTTGTTGTCAAGCGGTGATAGACACGGACACACACACACACACACACACACACACACACACACACACACACACACACACACACACACACACACACACACACACACACACACAATAGGCTTCTTTCCGTTTCCGTCCACCAAATCAACTCACAAGGCTTCGCTCGGCCAGGGTTGTAGCAGAAGACACTAGCCAAAGGTGCCATGCAATGATTCTGAACCCGGAACCATGCGGTTGCGAAGCAAACTTCTCACCACACAACCATGCTTAGTAATTAACGCCCTAATTACTGTTAGTTGTGGAGGCACATGGCCTAGTGTTTAGACGAGCAGACTCGCGGTCGAGGGATCGCGGGTTCGAATCTCAGACTGGGCGATGTGTGTGTTTATGAGCGAAACACCTTAGCTCCACGCGGTTCTTTCAGAATGTAATGGCGGACTTCTGTTGACTCTTCCGCCACAACTTTCTCTCACTCTTGCTTCCTGCATCTAGCATTTCACCTGTGACGGACCGGCGTCCCGTCACTTTCCTATCTATCTATCTATATATCTATCTATCTATCTATCTATCTTATCTCGTCCCAAATGGAGCAGAACTGGGATGAGATAACGAGTAGGGTGGCCACTCTCACCCAGCAATGAGCCTAGAGGAAGCTATCTCTAAAAGGGTCGGGCTGAGGTGGAGAATGCGTGCATCGCAACCGTCATCTACTACCGTCTGGCCATCGTATCTTGTTCTGATCCTACGATCACGCAACTGGAACGCATACTCTTCCGCTTCTTGTGGAAGGGAAGCGTTCCGATGGTCAGGCGATCCATTTGCTGCCAACATCCGCTAAATGGAGGGCTGGGTATGCCGTGGTTGATGGTACACAGACATGCGCTGAGACTGCGACATCTCCAGCGTTTCATAGACGAAGGTAAACAGGGGTGGCCGCCGTTTGTGGGACGCGCCTTCCCGCAGCTCGTCTCGTTGACCGAACTGCAATCATGGATCAAGCAGAGACCGAGGCTGGGCGAATGGCACCGCGAGTGTCGCCATGCTATCCAGCAGCTCTGCCGTCAGGGACCAGACTCGTGCGACTTCAATTCCACGAAGGCATTCTATAGAGGATTGGTGTGGGTGAGGTACGACGACGTTCTTGGGAAGACCCGCCTCTTCAGGACCACAATCGGGCCAGGACCTATGGACAATTTCCAGAGATCCCTGGCCTGGCAGTGCTATCGGGAAGCATTGCCCGTTCGAGATAAGGTCTACAGACACGGTTCAAGAAACACCGGATCGACCTGCCCGAGATGCGGTTAGAGCGACGAAACCCTTCTGTACGCACTCGACCAAATATTTCAGATGTCCAAATATTTCAGATGTCCAAATATTTCAGACCTGTGGGCTTATGTTGAATGGCCGCTGTCACGTGTAGGAAGAATTCAGTTGTCAGCCGAGTCTATCGGGAATATTGCCCCGCCACCTTCCTTTAACCGGGAAGGCAAGGCAGTTTTCATTGGACTGGTGGCTATGGCGAAAGACTGTGTATGATGGACTCGTTTGAAAGGTTTAGAGACAAACACTTTCCTTCTTGGCCAACCTCTCATCAATTATTTCAAATATCACTTGAAAAGAAATGTGAGAATAGAGAGGGAAGTTTCATCTAATGAAAGGTTTAACAAAAGGTGGGTGAATGTGGCAAGGATGGTACGCATGAATGACGGAGCCACCTTGAGCATGATGCTATAAAACAAAGAGAGAAAGAACGCTTTGCTCTCATGTTAAGATATTTTTTCCCGAGGTTATCGTAGTTCTTTTTCGTAGGTTTTTTTTCCACGGTTAAATCTAGTTAATGTTATATTTACTCCCGCTTCTGGGAAATCTAATTGTTAAAAACGGCGCATTTGCTATTTCCTTGTGTACACGTCCGAAAACGTTTTCGATCCCTTTTAATCGTTTTCGAAAAGAAAAATTCTACATTGTATTGTCCCCTCTGTGTTCGGCCCTGTGTGACTTATAAATCTATCTATCTCTCTATCTATCTATCTATCTATCTATCTATCTATCTATCTATCTATCTATCTATCTATCTATCTATCTATCTATCTATCTATCTATCTATCTATCTATCTATCTATCTGTCTATCTGTCTATCTATCTATCTATCTATCTATCATCATGGACGGACGGTAGACACATCGGCTCCCATGTAAGTTGCATTTTTCACCTCTTAAAAGACCTATTTTGTTTTAAAATTTTGTATAAGTTGTGTATAACACAAAATACTTCGTGAACATATATTTTTCAAATCGGAAATAGCTCTATTTAGAGCCTTATTTCCAAAAATTCAAACATATCTTCCTCGTTCCTAGCCATATTCTTTAAAACGAATATGGCTAAGGTTTTCAACGAGGCCGACTTCCCGCTCCTAATGCCAGAGGCGAAAACACTTAATGCCGTTCCGCATGAACGCAGACAAGTGATGAAGAAGAGCAATGATTCTGAGTCAACTGCTGCTGCCTCAACCACCACCACTACCACCATCACGTGTACAAACTCTGCTGCTACAGCAGTCTTGCCTGCCACCGTCACCAGTGACAACAACAACAACAACGACAAAGACAACAACAACAACAGCAACAACAACGACAACGACACAAATGTCCTTGCTAACACGACCACTGTCCTCACCACTGCTACTACCAGTGACAATAACAACAGCAACAACAACAGGACACCGACCTTCAACACCAACACCACCACTACTTCGACAAACTCTGCCGCCACTACCACCACCTTTGAACCTGGCAGTACCAACACCACTGTCAATACCACCATCAACAACTACAAGACGAACAAGATAAACAACACCACAAACGCCACAAACAACATATCTGCCAGCATCACAAAAACAAATTTTGCCGATGCAACAAAAGAAAAAAGAACAATATTAACATTCACCCAAAAACAAATCAATGACACAAAATCCCTTCTCACGAAAGAAGGTGACACTGTACAAATACACATACCAAAAGCAATTATTGAAAATACAAACAAGAAGCACATATCATACAGACTTATCAACAAGAAAACGAAGCGACCGGAGAGTTTCTCCACCCAAAAAATTGAGATTTGTCTCAAACCGATATGGCCCTTTCAAAGTCATGTTACTTGGGGACGAAAATTTGCCACGGTCCTAGTACGCTTTAAGAGCGAACAGTTAGCGAAGGAATTTTCAACACTCTCTCTCCACACAGATGACTTGGTGATGATACCGAGTTATCTTGGACAGAGAGTGACGAAGGTGACAGTAAAGAATGTCCCTTCACAAGTGGAAACCCAGTGGATAGTAGGTTCTATATGCCTCGAAATGGAGGAGGCAAATATATTAGAAATTGCTACTGCAGAGGAGAAAAACTGGGAAGGGGGAAAAAAAGTCGAAGTCCTCCTCCATATCACTGAAGAGGAGTGCCAAAAGATCCCCACACACATCCAACTGGCAAAGGACCACAAGTTATATGTAGTGGTGGAAGGAAGGCGGCCACGTTGTTATGTATGCGGCAGCGAGGCACACCTCAAGGACAGTTGCCCAACCGCCGCCAACCAAAAAAAGCAACAAGGGCAACCACCAAAACCCGGAAAAAAAACCCTACTACCAACACCACCATCAACAATCAAAACAAGAGAAACACAAGCAACACTGGCAACTGAGAAGACAACAGCATCTGCAAAAACAACAAGTGAGGAAGCAGGGGAAAAGAAAGAAAATTCCAAGACTGTTTCCCCCTCCCCCACATCACACACACCTCACACAAATAACAAGCCATCAGCACCAACAAAAACAGCAACACAACCACTCACACAAGCACACACAGACGCTCACAATTTGCCCCTACCCCCTTCCGATTCCTCAGAACCTTCGTCGGAAGATGAAAGTAATGAGGAATGGCAAATAGCCCAGAAAGGAAGGAGGAAGAGGAGCAAGAAAAGAAAAGCAAACACAAACAAAGCAGGGAGATACACAACTCCCGAAAACACTCCAGACACCAACACAAGCACACACAACTACAACACAAGCAACAAAACCCCAAAAGCAAGTACACACACAATGCTCACTGCCATCAACACAAAAAACTCAGAGTTGATGGAATACATCAACACAAAAACAAACATAACAAACGAAGACATAAAAACCAGCAACCACCCATACACAACACCGCCAGAACACATCAAAATACTACACATAACACCAACCCTGCACCACACACTAAAATCTATTTTTCCAAAGGCAGTTGGCAAATGCCAAAAATACCTGGCGAAAAAACTATATAGTGATCTCCTCGAAGAAAACCCGAAGGAGGAGACACAAAAACTCTCAAACGGTAAGTGACTCTCTTTATAAAACTTTAACACTCAAATCAAAATGATGCTCAAGATTGGTTGTGTAAATGCGCGTGGCTTGGGGTCCCCTTGGAAACAAGGGTACCTCCTAAATGACATAAAGTCACATAAACTAGAAATCATAGCCATAAGCGAGACCAGACTCCATGATACGCGGGCCCTATCGTCCATGTTTGGCAGACAGTTTAACATTTATTTTTCTCCCTGTCTGCCGAGAATGGGCGGTAGTGGCACGGCGGTACTCTTTCGCAAGAGTCTGGATCTCGAAGTAAAGACAGTATTCATAGACCCGGAGGGTAGATTGGTTGTTCTGGATGTCGATGGCAGCGATGGGTGTGCTTTTCGACTCATATCAGTATACGCACCACCTTTAACAGGTAGGCCGGATTTCTTTCGACGTCTAGAAGTATTCCTAGGAACGTCTCGTCCTTTACTTTTAGTGGGGGATTGGAATGCTACCTTGGACACGCATCTAGACTATGTTGGCAGAGATAGGAATAGACGGGGATGCAAATGCCTCAAAGACCTGCTCAGACGCTTTCAACTGTCTGACAGGTACCGACTCGATTACCCGAATGCGCCAATGTGGACATGGACAAACCGCATCGGGTCGTCGAGATCGTATCTAGATAGAATACTGTGTAGGAGAGTAGATAGAGATAGCATAGGGTGTCCACAATTTCACATAGTCAGCTACACGGATCACAAACTTGTGACGTGTACGCTAGACTTAGATAAGACACATAGGCAGGGCTCCGGTTACTGGAAACTAAACGCGTCTTTCCCGTCGAGACCAGTTTTCAGAGACCGGATTAGCACGTTAGTAAAGAGGGCTTTGACAGGAGCCATCATCAATAACAAATGGTGGTTTGCCCTCAAGAGAGCAATAAAAGCAGAAGCGGTTAGGTATAGCAAATCACTAGCCATAGACAGAAACAGAGTAGAGGGTGAACTAGTTAAGAAGCTAGAAGAGGCAATTAGAAGTGGCATCGCATCCGACGTTTTGGCGGCGAGGTTGGCCCTTGACCAACACTTCAACGCCAAACACGAAGGGTGCGTTGTCAGGGCTAGGATGCGTGCTCTAAGAAACGAAGGTGTTGGAGCCGCACGAGAGGCCCGGGTGGCGGAGGCGCAACAGGGCAACAAAGCCACCATTCGGTCTCTGGTGGACGAACAGGGGCGCGAACTGCTCGAGCCAAGCAAAATGTGTGAGGCCTTTCAGCGGCACTTTGCTCGACTGTTTGGGACGAATGGCGAGCGAGAACGCAGGGTGGACTTCAGTGCCTACCTGCACAGCCTGCCACGACTCTCGGCAAGAGAGGCGGAGTGCTGCGAAGGTGCCATCACGGCGGCGGAAGTGAGGGACGCGATGGCGGGATGCTCGAGGGACAAATCCCCGGGTTTGGATGGTCTGCCCTACGAGCTTTACAACTGTAAGCCAGACTTGTTTGGAGACGTCTTGGTGGCGGTGTACTGCAACTGGCAGCAAAACGGGAGCATTCCCGGTTTTGTGAGTCGAGGAGCCGTAACGCTGCTGAAGAAAGATCCAAACAAGGGGGACGTCATAGATAACTTTAGGCCCATCACTCTGCTCAATGCAGACTTGAAAATTTTGGCCAAGGTGTTAGCCAAGCGGTTGGCGCTTGTCATCGAGAAACTGATCGGCAAGGCGCAAACGTGCGCGGTGCCGGGCAGGAGCATCCATGACAACCTCCATCTGATGCGCTACATCATAGAGAGGGTAGTTAAGGAACCTGGCATGGGTGGGGCCCTGATCAATTTAGATCAATCGAAAGCTTTCGATAGGGTAGACCATCAATACTTGGAGGCTGTCCTCATAGCAGCCGGCTTCCGTCCCATTTTCCGCGGCTGGATGGCTGCCTTGTACAGAGGCATCCGTTCGGTAGTTCGCGTCAATGGGCATCTATCAAGACCCTTCGACATTGCACGTTCGGTCCGTCAGGGATGCCCCCTCTCGTCGCTTCTGTACGTGTTGACTCTCGAGCCACTACTGCGGAAGCTGGCGACGCTGAGGGGCATCCCGCGAGAGTTGGGATGCGGGACGAGCGTGTCGGCATACGCGGACGACGTCACCGTCATAGTGTCTAGCCAAAAGCACATCGAGCTTGTCGGCGAGACACTGAGAGACTACGAAGCGGTAACGGGAGCGAAAATCAACCGGGATAAGTCAGTGGGCTTGCGGCTCGGCACCTGGAGAAGCAACCCCATGCCGTCAAGTAGCGCCTCCGTCGTGGGACGTTGGACTGACGGTCCGGTTGAGATGCTCGGGGTCTGGTTTGGTCCAGACCTCCAAACGGAGAAGAACTGGGACGAGATAACGAGAAGGGTGGCCACTCTAGCCCGGCAATGGGCCGAGAGGAAGCTTTCCCTGAAAGGTCGGGCGGAGGTGGCGAACACGTACATCGCGTCCGTCATCTACTACCGCCTGACCGTCGTTCCTTGTCCCGACCCTACCATCACCAAACTGGAGCGCATCCTCTTCCGCTTCTTGTGGAAAGGAAGCGTTCCGATGGTTAGGCGATCCGTTTGCTGCCAACACCCGTTAAAAGGAGGACTGGGCATGCCGTGGTTGATGATGCGCAGACACGCGCTGAGACTGCGACATCTCCGGCTCTACGTAGACAGCGGTGAACAGGTGTGGTCACCGTTTGTGCGGCGCGCTTTCCCGCAGCTCGTCTCCATGACCGAACTGCAGTCATGGATCAAGAAGAGGCCGAGGAAGGGCGAATGGCACCGCGAGTGTCGCGCTGCTCTTCGGCAACTCCAACAACCCGGGTCAACCTTGAGCGACTGCATCACAACTAACGCATTCTATAGTGGATTAGTGGAGGGAAGGTACGACGACGATCTCGGGGCGAACCTGGGCGTCGACGAGGAATACCTGACTCGCCTGTTTAAGACGACCTTCGGGCCGGGACCTATGGACAACTTCCAGAGATCCCTGGCCTGGCAGTGCTATCGAGAAGCACTACCCGTTCGGGATAAGCTCTACAGGCATGGCTCGAGAAACACGGGGCCGACCTGTCCGAGATGCCGGCAGAGCGACGAAACCGTTCTGCACGCACTCGTACAGTGTCCCACCATTTCCGAGCTGTGGGCTTACGTCGAACAACTGCTATCGCGTGTGGGACGAGTCGGTCTATCAGCCGAGTCTATCGTGAATATTGTCGCGCCTCCTTCCTTTAAACGGGAAGGAAGAGCTATTTTCATCGTACTTGTGGCTATGGCGAAAGAATGTGTATGGTGGACGCGTCTGAAAGGTCTAGAGACAAAGACTTTCCTCTCTGGGCAATCTCTCATCAACTTCTTCAAGTATCACCTGAAGAGGAAGTTGAGAGTAGAAAGGGAAGTCTTGTCTAGTGAATGCTTCAAAAAAAGATGGGTGAATGTAGCAAGGATGGCACGTGTGAACGACGGAGCCATCTTGAGCATAACCCTATGAACAAGAAAAAAAAAAAATAAAACAAAAAGGCAAAAGAGAGTCACTTACTGTTATAGTTTCTTCAATGAGAATATTGACCAAGGTTACCGTGGTCTTTTCCGTGGGCTTTTCCTTCCACGGCTAAACCTAAACTGTCCTCCCCTCTTTTTACACGAGAACATTACTGTGTGATACACGATCCCTATTGATCGGCCTTTCCTTTTCTTTTTTTTCGATCCCTTTTGATCGAACTGCCCCTTTTTCCCTTCCTACGATCCCTTTTGATCGACACCACCAATTTCTTTTTTTTTTTTTTTTTTTTTTTTTTTTTTTTCCTTCCTTCCCCCTCCCAAAAAGAAAAGCTCTACATTGTATTTGTCCCATCTTCGTTGAGCCCTGTGTGGCTAATAAAAGAAATGTATCTCTCTATCTATCTATCTATCTATCTATCTATCTATCTATCTATCTATCTATCTATCTATCTATCTATCTATCTATCTATCTCTCTATCTATCTCTCTATCTATCTATCTATCTATCTATCTATCTATCTATCTATCTATCTATCTATCTATCTATCTATCTATCTATCTATCTATCTATCTATCTATCTATCTATCTATCTATCTATCTATCTCTCTATCTATCTATCTATCTATCTATCTATCTATCTATCTATCTATCTATCTATCTATCTATCTATCTATCTATCTATCTATCTATCTATCTATCTATCTCTCTATCTATCTCTCTATCTATCTATCTATCTATCTATCTATCTATCTATCTATCTATCTATCTATCTCTTCTCACGGACGTGCTGTCACATCGGCTGCGAAGGTAAACGTTTATTTGACCTTTTATTGCCCATATTTTGTTGGAATTTTTGTATATAAGGTGTGTGAAGCACCAAACTTTCTTTTTATTGTGTTTTCAAGGTAGGAATTGGCCCTTTAGGGGCAGTTTCAACCTTTTTAAAATTATATATTTTCTTCTCGACATTGAAAAATGTCGAGAAACATAGTCATAGAACGCTGGACAGAAACTTTAATGAACGAACATTTTCCTAGACTTGAGACGCTAGGAGAACAAAAAAATAAATCATGCACGCGCACACACACCAAAACAATAACAGACATCGAGAAAAAGAATGAAGCAACAGATTCTAAAGTCAAAGCTGTCAACGTCATCGATACTGTTAAAAGCCCTGTCACCACCAACAACACCAACAACAAAAACAAAACTGTAACCAAGGTTACAAAACCATGCGTAAAAACCGTCACAAATATCTCTGATGTAAGCACCTTTGCTGCTGACGCCATCATCACCACCACCAACAACAACGATAACAACAACAACAAAAGTAGCAGCAGCAGCAGCAACAGTTCAACTCAACCTTTACTCTCTTCACAAACAGCAAGCGAAAGAGAGGAAGGAAAAATGAACAGAAGCCACAACACCACAACCACCACCACCACCACCAACAACAACAACAAAAACTTTGCAGACATGCTAAAACAAAAAAAAGAAACTTTACATTTTACAAACAAAGAACTTATAGAGACCAGGTCCCTTTTTTCTACGTCCGGACAAAATTTAATTTTACATACCCCAAAAGAAGTGAGAGAAGACGTGGAAAAAAGAACCATCATTTACAAAATAATAAGAAAAAGTAAAAAATTAACAAATCCAATTACAAAAACAGAAATTGAGAAATGTGCCAAAAAAATCATGAAAATTAAAGAATATATAAACTGGGGTTTGCAATTTAATACAGTACAATTTCGTTTCAATAATGAAGAAGAGGCGAAATTGTATAGTATGGAAGCCTTACAAAATGATGAACTAATCATGGTCCCATACTACATGGGACAGAGAGTGAGTAGAATAAAAATAAATAATGTCCCTCCGGAAATTGAGTCCAAGTGGATTACTTCGGCGATATGTTTTCATTTGAAAACAATAAATGTGTTAGAAACCACTGTTGTTCATAATAACAGCTGGACCGGAAAAAGCATTGAAATTTTGATCCAGATGGATCAAGATTCACTGGAAAAGTTGCCGAATGTGATTCACTTGGAAAATGGACAAAGCCTCTATGTGGTGGCGGAGGGTAAAAAACCGCTTTGCTACCTCTGCGGAAGCCAAGAACACCTAATTTCAAAGTGCGTTTTGGCACAAAAAAAGAAACAAGAACAGTTACAACCAAAACAAAAAATAAATAAAAAACAACCTTTGCTACCAACACCACCAAACCCACAAGTGATCATCAACAAAGTAAACCAAACGACATCACCATCAACACCAAGAAAAGAAAAAACACCACCACAATCAACTCCAACACCAAAACCAATTAGGGAAACAACACCACCACCAACATCAAAAGATAGACCAACACCAATACCAAGAACAACAACGAAGAAAACAAACATCAACGAAGAAAAAACAAATGCAAAACCTAAATCCCCAACAACACACACACCACACAATACAGGCATAGAACCTGATGCCTTGCCCTTACCCCCCTCTGATCTGTCGGACTTTTCGTCAAACGATGACAGTCCAGTGGAATGGCAGATAGCCACAGGGGGTAAGAGAAAAAGATTAAAAAAGACAAAACCAAGCACAAGCAAAGCAGGGAGGTACACAAACCCTGAAAGCCCCTTACAAAACCAAACTAACACCAACACCAACACCACAAAAACGCATACAATGCTCTCGGCCATAAACACAAAAGACATAAAATTAATGGAGTATATTGCATATCACACAAACATATGTGAAGATGACATGAAAACAAACAATCATCCAAGAACAACACCACCAGAACATATAAAAATATTACATTTGACACCAACACAGCACCACACACTCAAATCCCTCTATCCAAATGCGGTAGGGGGTTTCCAAAAATACCTCTCTAAAAAATTATACAAAGACTTACTCATAGACACTTCTAAGGAGGAACAGTGTAAAACTGTCGAAATGAGTAAGTAACCTTCTCTCTCGACTCTTTACACTTTTCGACTAAATTATGCTTAAAATAGGTTGTGTAAATGTACGTGGCTTGGCGTCAGCTTGGAAGCAAGGATATCTTCTAAATGACATCAGGTCACAGAACATAGAAATAATAGCTATCAGTGAAACCAGACTCAGTAACCCGCGGACCCTCAAGTCCATGTTTGGCGGACAATTCGACATTTATTTTTCTCCCTGTCTGCCAAACATGGGTGGTGGTGGTACCGCGGTGTTTTTTCGAAAGAGTCTGAACCTAAAAGTAAGGCCAATATTCCTAGACCCGGAGGGTAGGCTGGTTGTCGTGGACGTCGATGGTACAAACGGATGTGCTTTCCGTCTGATGGCAGTGTATGCACCGTCCTTAACGGGTCGGGCGGATTTCTTTAGACGTCTAGAGTTTTTCCTGGGAACGTCAAGACCTTTACTATTAGTAGGGGACTGGAACGCTACCTTGGACACGCATCTAGACTATGTGGGAATGGATAGGAGTAGAAGGGGATGTAAGTGCCTTAAAGACCTGCTCAGACGTTTCCATTTGTCTGACAGGTTCCGACTCGACTATCCGAACGTGCCAACGTGGACTTGGACAAACCGCGTCGGATCGTCGAGATCGTATCTAGATAGAGTTCTATGTAGGACAGCGGATAGAGTTAGTGTAGGATGTCCACAATTTAAAATAGTCAGCTACACGGATCACAAATTTGTGACGTGTACGCTCGACTTAGATAAAACACATAGGCAGGGTCCCGGTTACTGGAAACTGAACGCTTCGCTCTTAGCGCGGCAAGTTTACAGGAACCGGATTAACGAATTAATTAAGAGGGCGTTAACAGGAGCCATCGTTAACAACCGATGGTGGTTTGCCCTGAAAATAGCAATTAAATCGGAATCTATTAGGTTTAGTAAAGAACTAGCGATAGATCGAAATAGAATAGAGGGAGACTTAGTCAAGAAACTAGAAGAGGCACTTACAACTGGCAGCGCAACCAACGTTTTGGCAGCGAGGATGGCCCTCGACCAACACCTCAACGCCAAACACGAAGGTTGCGTCGTCAGAGCTAAAATGCGTGCCTTAAGGAACGAAGGGATCGAAGCTGCGCGAGAAGCCCGGGTGGCGGAGGCGCAACGCGGTGACAGAGCCACTATTCGGTCTCTAATTGATGAACAA